>NC_088422.1:14530002-14582502 GCF_034236695.1 Oncorhynchus nerka | reverse complement strand
CTCTAGTATGGTCATACATTGGGCAGGAGGTTAGGAAGTGCAGCTCAGTTTCCACCTCATTTTGTGGGCAGTGTGCACATAGCCTGTCTTCTCTTGAGAGCCATGTCTGCCTACGGCAGCCTTTCTCAATAGCAAGGCTATGCTCACTGAGTCTGTACATAGTCAAAGCTTTCCTTAAGTTTGGGTCAATCACAGTGGTCAGATATTCTGCCACTGTGTACTCTCTGTTTAGGGCCAAATAGCATTCTAGTTTGCTCAGTTTTTTTGTTAATTCTTTCCAATGTGTCACGTAATTATCTTTTTGTTTTCTCATGATTTGGTTGGGTCTAATTGTGCTGCTGTCCTGGGGCTCTGTGGGGTCTGTTTGTGTTTGGGAACAGAGCCCCAGGACCAGCTTGCTTAGGGGACTCTTCTCCAGGTTCGTCTCTCTGTAGGTGATGGCTTTGTTATGGAAGGTTTGGGAATCGCTTCCTTTTAGGTGGTTGTAGAATTTAACGTCTCTTTTCTGGATTTTGATCATTAGTGGGTATCGGCCTAATTCTGCTCTGCATGCATTATTTGGTGTTCTACGTTGTACACAGAGGATATTTTTGCAGAATTCTGCATGCAGAGTCTCAATTTGGTTTTTGTTCCATTTTGTGAAATCTTGGTTGGTGAGCAGACCCCAAACCTCACAACCATAAAGGGCAATGGGCTCTATGACTGATTCAAGTATTTTTAGCCAGATCCTAATTGGTATGTTGAATTTTATGTTCCTTTTGATGGCATAGAATGCCCTTCTTGCCTTGTCTCTCAGATCGTTCACATATCTCTCTCTCTCAATATCTCTCTCGCTCTCGCTCTCTCTCTCAATATCTCTCTCTCGCTTTCTCTCAATATCTCTCTCTCTCAATATCTCTCTCTCTCTCTCTTCTCTTAATCTCTCTCTCTCTTTCTCTCTTTCTCCCAGAGCATAAATTAATCAAGAAACTATTACTCATGCGCTCAGCTCTTGAACATGTGCAATAGAAGAGAAAGGGGGGGAGAGGAAGAGAGAAAAAGGCAGATAGAGAAAGAGGGAGTACGGATGGAGAGAGAGGGAGTACGGATGGAGAGAGAGGGAGTACGGATGGAGAGAGAGGGAGTACGGGGGCAGATGGAGAAAGAGGGAGTACGGGGGCAGATGGAAAAAGAGGGAGTACGGGGGCAGATGGAGAGGGAGATGGTGGCAAAAAGAGATCAGATTGGATGAGAAAAGAAGATGATGAGATATGTATGGAGTTAAAGATAGACAGAGAACTTGTAAGGGAAGTGTACAGTATAGACAGAATGTGGGAGTGATTGAGAGGATGAGACAAAAGGATGGAGGGTGGACTCTTGATATGTCTGAGCTGAACTGACACTTCCCATATCCCTCTGGCGAGTTTCCTTCACACATTAGGTGTGTGTGTGTGTGTGTGTGTGTGTGCCTACTTATGTGTGTGTTTGGCAGTAGGGTCCTCTGGAAATGTTGTTAAATATCACTCTGTTCCTCAAGACTCAGGAATAAGCAGCTTAGGTTATTTAGGATCTTTGTGTTTATTATTATTTATCTTCTGTCTGTTTCTCCAGATAATGCCACTGAGAATTTAGCTGGTATATATGGGAACTTCAGTCAGCTCAGCCAGCACTGGCACCCAGTGATGACTTCCTCCTGTTTTTCAACCTATCAATCATGGCGTGGGTCCCAAATGGCACCCTATTTCTGCATATAGTGGACGCATAGGGCTCTGGTCAAAAGTAGTGTACTATACAGTATAGGGAATAGTGGTACAAGTTGGGACGAAACCCCTCCATCATGTATGTCTTCTTCGCTGTCCTCTTTGGGCTAGAATTATGAAACATCACTTTATAGGACTTCAAGTTCAAAGCAAACAAATACTTGTGTCCTCCAGGGTCATTTTTCACTCTAAATGCTCTCAATTCAATTTCAATTGAAGGGCTTTATTGGCATGGGAACGTGTTTACATTGCCAAAGCAAGTGAAATAGATAATAAACAAAAGTGAAACAAACAATAAAAAATGAACAGTAAACATTACAATCACAAAAGTTCCAAAAGAATATGGAATATTCTTCTTATGTCTATATACAGGTCACAAATATTGCTGCTGTGATGGCACACTGTGGTATTTCACCCAATAGATATGGGAGTTTACCAAAATTGGATTTGTTTTCGAATTCTTTGTGGGTCTGTGTAATCTGAGGTAAATATGTGTCTCTAATATAGTCATACATTTGGCAGGAGGTTAGGAAGTGCAGCTCAGTTTCCACCTCATTTTGTTGGCAGTGTGCACATAGCCTGTCTTCTCTTGAGAGCCAGGTCGGCCTTCGGCAGCCTTTCTCAGTGCAAAGTTTATGCTCACTGAGTCTGTACATAGTCAAAGATTTCCTTAAGTTTGGGTCAGTCACAGTGGTCAAGTATTCCAACTCTCCTTCCGTGGCCTCCAACTGCTCTTAAATGCAAGTAAAACTAAATGCATGCTCTTCAACCGATCGCTGCCCACACCTTCCCGCCCGTCCAGCATCACTACTCTGGACGGTTCTGACTTAGAATATGTGGACAACTACAAATACCTAGGTGTCTGGTTAGACTGTAAACTCTCCTTCCAGACTCACATTAAACACATCTCCAATCCAAAATTAAGTCTAGAATCGGCTTCCTATTTCGCAACAAAGCATCCTTCAAGCATACCCTCGTAAAACTGACCATCCTACCGATTCTCGACTTCGGCGATGTCATCTATAAAATAGCCTCCAACACTCTACTCAACAAACTGGATGCAGTCTATCACAGTGCCATCCATTTTTGTCACCAAAGCCCCATATACTACCCACCACTGCGACCTGTATGCTCTCGTTGGCTGGCCCTCGCTTCATTACTCGTCGCCAAACCCACTGGCTCCAGATCATCTACAAGTCTTTGCTAGGTAAAACCCTGCCTTATCTCTGCTCCCTGGTCACCATAGCAGCACCCACCCGTAGCACGCGCTCCAGCAGGTACATCTCTCTGGTCACCCCCAAAACCAATTCTTCCTTTGGCCGCCTCTCCTTCCAGTTCTCTGCTGCCAATGACTGGAACGAACTGCAAAAATCTCTGAATCTGGAGACTCATATCTCCCTCACTAGCTTTAAGCACCAGCTGTCAGAGCAGCTCACAGATCACTGCACCTGTACATAACTCATCTGTAAATAGCCCATCCAACTACCTCATCCGTATACTTATTTTTTTATTTATCTTGCTCCTTTGCACCCCAGTATCTCAACTTGCACATTCATCTTCTGCACATCTACCATTCCAGTGTTTAATTGCTATATTGTAATTACTTTGCCACCATGGCCTATTTATTGCCTTACCTCTCTTATCCTACCTCATTTGCATTTGCTGTATATAGATTTTTCTACTGTATTATTGACTGTATGTTTGTTTTACTCCATGTGTAACTCTGTTGTATGTGTCAAACTGCTTTGCTTTATCTTGGCCAGGTCGCAGTTACAAATGAGAACTTGTTCTCAACTAGCCTACCTGGTTAAAAAAAGGTGAAATAAATCAAAATAAATACAATTCCGCCATTGTGTACTCTCTGTTTAGGGCCAAATAGCATTCTAGTTTGCTCTGTTTTTTTTGTTGATTCTTTCCGATGTGTCAAGTAATTATATTTTTGTTTTCTCATGATTTGGTCGGTTATAATTCTGTTGCTGTCCTGGGGCTCTGTTTGTGTTTGTGAATAGAGCCCCAGGACCAGCTTGCTTAGGGGGCTCTTCTCCAGGTTCATTTCTCTGTAGATGATGGCTTTGTTATGGATGGTTTGGGAATAGCTTCCTTTTAGGTAGTTGTAGAATTTAACCTTTCAGGGCCACATGATCCCCTTTGGGATCAACCCCCACCCCCCCTGAGCTGTAATGTGGCGCAGGGAACGCAATAAATAATCCTAAAAATATTTAACCTCCACAGAATCGCTTGAATGGCTCAAATGAATGATAAAGAAGTTATTTATCTACCCAGCAAGTCAGATTTCTAAAATGTTTTACGGCGAAAACATAGCACATATTTATGTCCAACCACCACTGCATACATACCTCATTAGCTTAGCCAAGTAGGAAAAAATATGCAATCAACAAACGCAGGATTAAAAGAAAAATCATTTCACTAACCTTTTGAAATCTTCATCAGATGACAGTAATATAACATGTTACACAGTACATTCATTTTTTTTTCAATAATATGCAATATATATCCATAAATCTCTGTTTACAATTATGCATCGTTCAAAAAATGCTACTGCAATGTCAGGAGAAATAAATAGCTCCGGCAGATAACGTCAGCTAACAAGGAATACACATCATAAACTTTGACTAAATATGCATGTTTTACATATGTATGGCAAGATAAACTTCTTCTAAATGCAATTGCTATGTTACAATTATTTTTAACGTTACATTTGGCGTTCACTAGGCTATAATAGAGAGTCGGCGCTCTCATTTAGCATACTGACTCCTCTATCATGGAGTCGACAGAAACCCAAAATGAAGACGTAAATATTCCCTTACCATGGCTGTTCTTGCTTCAGAAGACCTGGAAGGGTTAATACTCACCAAGTTAGCGTTCAGTTTTCAAGTCTGTGTCTTTCCGTTCTCAAACTAGACACTTTTCGGTCGAAATGTATGCAAATTTCAAGTGGATGCGCACCAAAACGTCGAAAGTATACATTATATTTCGAGTAAACTTGTCAAACTATGTTTATAATTAAGCCTTAGCATGTTATAAAGGTCTACAGCAATCGTGAGGGCGAACAGATAAGCACACGTTGTTCAGTCCGTCCTGAGAGAAAGAGAGAGAAATTTCCCAGCTCCCATTGGTGAAACTTTTTTTTTGCGTCACCGGGACGTTTGGGCACGCTGAACGTCTCGTGAGCACGCGATTCTCACAGTTACACGCCTCATCGAAAGCAGGCTTCACGCTGAAGACGTAGAAACTGTTTCCATGGTTATAGCTGTTTGGGAAGTGTGTATACGATGACGTCAAAGTGATGGCAACTTTTCCCATTACAAGAGAGACTTTGGGAGAATGCATGCCCTGAGACTTCTGCTTTACATAGAGACAAAATTTAAACGGTTTTATAAGCTTTAGAGTGTTTCCTATTCGATAATAATTTTTATATGCATATATTAGCAACTTTTGACAAAAATTTATCATGGTTTATATGGGTGCCGAATTCCTCCAGAAGGGGCAGTATTCAGGCCTAGCCCTAAGAGGTCAGTCCCACACCTTCCCGCCCGTCCAGCGTCTCTTTTCTGAATTTTGATCATTAGCGGGTATCGGCCTAATTCTGCTCTGCATGCATTATTTGGTGTTTTACATTGTACACAGAGGATATTTTTGCAGAATTCTGCATGCAGTCTCAATTTGGTGTTTGTTCCATTTTGTGAATTCTTGGTTGGTGAGCAGACCCCAGACCTCACAACCAGAAAGGGCAATGGGTTCTATAACTGATTCAAGTATTTTTTGCCAGATCCTAATTGGTATGTCGAATTTGATGTTCCTTTTGATGGCATAGAATGCCCTTCTTGCCTTGTCTCTCAGATCGTTCACATCTGGAAGTTACCTGTGGCGCTGATGTTTAGGCCGAAGTATGTATAGTTTTAGTGTGCTCTAGGTCAACGATGTCTAGATGGAATTTGTTTTCGTGGTCTTGGCAACTGGACCTTTAATGGAACACCACTATTTTTGTCTTACTGAGATTTAACTGTCAGGACCCAGGTCTGACAGAATCTGTGCAGAAGATCTAGCTGCTGCTGTAGGCCCTCATTGGTTGAGTACTGAAGCACCAGATCATCAGAAAACAGTAGACATTTTGACTTCAGATTCTAATAGGGTGAGGCCGGGTACTGCAGACTGTTCTAGTGCCCTCGCCAATTCGTTGATATGTATGTTGAAGAGTGTGGGGCTTAAGCTGCATCCCTGTCTCACCCCCTGGCCCTGTGAAAATACATCTTTGTGTTTTTTGCCTCTTTTAAACACACACTTGGTGTTCGTGTACATGGATTTTATAATATCATATGTTTTACCCCCAACATCACTTTCCATCCATTTGTATAGCAGACCCTCATTCCAAATTAAGTAGAGAGCTTTTTTGAAATCAACAAAGCATGAGAAAACTTTGCCTTTGTTTTGGTTTGTTTGTCAACTGGGTGTGCAGGGTGAATACGTGGTGTGTCGTAAGATAATTTGGTAAAAAGCCAATTTGACTTTTGCTCAGTACATTGTTTTTGCTGAGAAAATGTATGAGTCTGCTGTTAATGATAATGCAGAGGATTTCCCCAAGGTTGCTGTTGACGCATATCCCACGGTAGTTATTGGTGTCAGATCTCCCCAAGGAGACGTGGGTGTGGAGTCAGGCGCAGGAGAAACAAGTTCCGAAGGAAAAGGGTGTTTATTTAAATTGAATTGAATTTGTTGTTGCCTAGATTTCCTCACTACTTTCCTTCCATCTATAGCATTTCTTAATATTATTCAGTTCCTTTGGCTTTGATGCCTCATGATTGATCATAGCTCTGTTCAAGTAGACTGTGATTTTGCTGTGATCTGACAGGTGTGTCAGTGGACTGACTGTGAACACTCTAAGAGACTCTGGGTTGAGGTCAGTGATAAAGTAGTCTACAGTACTACTGCCAAGAGATGAACTATAGGTGTACCTACCGTAGGAGTCCCCTTGAAGCCTACCATTGACTATGGACATACTCAGCTTCCGACAGAGCTGCAGGAGTTGTGAATGTGACCCATTTCTATTCTTTATGTTATCGTAGTTGTGTCAGGGGGCGTATGGGGGAGGGAATGTTGTCACCTCCAGGTAGGTGTTTGGCCCCCTGTGTGCTGAGGGTGTCAGGTTCTTGTCCAATTCTGGCATTTAGGTCGCCACAGACTAGTACATGTCCCTGGGCCTGGAAATTGTTGCTCTCCCCCTCTAGGATGGAGAAGCTGTCATCGTTAAAGTATGAGGATTCTACTGGGGGGGATATAGGTAGCACACATGAGGACATTTTTTTCTGTTGAGATCATTTCCTTGTTCATTTCTAGCCAAATGTAAAATGTTCCTGTTTTGATTAATTTAATAGAGTGGGTTAGGTCTGCTCTATACCAAATGTAGGATGAAAATGTCTGTATTTCCAATTTCTTTGATGAAGTCTGGGTTCCTGCTCATTAGGCCAAAGGCAGAAGACCTCAGACCTTGTATATTCCAGGATGAGCTTTGTCTTCCATAGTGTCTAGTGTTGTTTTTGTGTGGTTTAGGCCCAGACCATCACAGTAGGTGTGAGCAGAGCATGTTGAGCATCTGATACACACCTCTTAGGTGGCAGGATGGGGCTTGGGCGGGTTTAATAGTGGGGGTTGGGCCTGTTGCTCTGCTCCCGGCCTGGGCATATGTCCTGCTGTCATGTTGAGGTCCTTGCCGCAGGGGCCAGGGGCATGGGATGGACAGAAGGGGCATAGGTCTGATATGGGGGAGGCCTATATAGGGTGTGGCCAGGTTTTGCTTGGGGTGGTCTTAGCTGGTTGGGGTGTGGCTGGTGATGCTGTAGTCTGGGTGTAGGTCCTCTTGGCGTGGGTTCTCTCGCTGCAGGTCCTTCAGGAGGGGGTCTTGCAGGTCTTGGAGGGTGTCTCGCTGGTCTGGGCGGGGTGTCTGTTGCTCTGTTGCTCCTGTGTGAGGTGGGGCTATGGTTGAGGGTGACGTCCTTCAGGGTCTTGGTAAAAGTTGGGGTTGCTGCCTTGTAGAGGTGGACCTGGTTGGAAAGGCTGTTCAAGTCCAGGGTGGAGTGGTTGGCCAGGTTGACATTAGGTTTTGAGGCACAGTCTCACAAAATGCTTGCATTCACCTGCTGTATGGTGGCAGGGTGAAAGTATTTTCATGGTAGCAGGGTGGAGATAACCACTTGTGAGTTGGAGGAAGTGGAAGATGCTTTTTCATTCACTCCCTTGAGTGCTGTGGCTACCCTTTCCTGCTGGACCTTCGGGTCATTTGTGTCCGTGTGAATGATGATGAAGCTGGGGGACCCTAGTCTGTCCTCTGACAACAACATGCAGGGCATGCCCAAACACAGGGCATGCCTAGTGTTTGGGCACCAGAGTTTAGCCACTTTGTGTTTGGGAAAAAGTTTTCCTCGGATGTGTGGGAGTTGTCAAAAGAGCTATCAGGGGAGCTGACATGAGGGCTGTTAGGACGGGGTGGGGTCTGTTACGACGGGGTGGGGTCTGTTGGGAAGGGGTGGGGTCTGTTGGGAAGGGGTGAGGTCTGTTAGGACGGGGTGGGGTCTGTTGGCTTGGTGGGTCCTGTGTTGTCTGTCCCATTGTGGTGTTGAGGTTGTGGTCCGGGTCTGAGGTGGGCTGTTCTGCTGGCTTGTCTGGGAGAGTGTCCTGCTCTCTGTCACACCTCAGCTTTGTCACCTCTTCATTCAGTGCCATGTGTGCCCCTTTAAGTTCTCTTACCTCAGTCCGTAGAGCAGCCAGCTCTCTCAGACAGCCGTCCATCTCCACCTTCTGCCCTCCGGCTCTTGTTGTGGGGTTTTGTTGTGCTGGTCTGTTTTGTGAATTTGTTCTGGATTGTGTGGACTATCTCTCTGAGCTCCACCATGTCTTCCTCCAGCTCTGTAAATGTATCCCTCTCAATGACGGAGGAGCAGTGTAGTTGTGAGACCTGGGTGTGTTCAATGCTGGGGGGGTGACTGTCCTCATCTGCAGAACAGTTTGAAGAGGTGTGATCAGACTCACTCAGGATGGGGGAGTCGTCATAGAGAGAGAGATTTTACCTGCTGTGCTCTCTTTGATCCCGTAAGTCCTGCTGGAACTGCTTGAGGAAGTCCTGCACCATTACTGTCCCAGACTTGTACACGTTGACAGAGGTTGTTTCAATTTCCTCAATGTCTAGTATTCTGAGTTTCCACCCTGGGACAATACGCTCTCTCTTGACATAAGGGTCGTGTGCTCTTATAGCACTGTGCCATGCCAGGTCTGTGTGGAACATTAAGTTGCTTACATTCTCCTCTTTGTAGCAGTCAGAAAATAGTGTCTCTGGATTGTCATTGAGGAGCTTTATTTTGTATTTATTCCGTTCAGTGTTATTTTTAATATCCATGGGGTACTGTATTGTAATGAACTCTGCCCAGGGATAAGCCATGGGGGCTTGAAAGGTCTCTGCATTTGGGTGGGGGGAGCTGTGAAACTCTCCTGCCATTGTTAAGCTTTCACACCTCTCACTTCTCACTTCAGTGTTAATTGAAGTTGCAGCCAGGTCAGTTCTGTCCTAGCAGCTTGGTAGCTTAGTAGCCTTATTTATTAAGCTTTATATTACGCAATTAGAGATTATTGTCTTTTACTTTTTGCCTTCAGAAGTATGTTTAGACTGAACATTACTCACTCATTGAGTTGGAGGCGTGGTCATGCATGCCTCCAACTCAATCATCAAGTTTGCAGACGACACTACAGTGGTAGGCTTGATTACCAACAACGACAAGACGGCCTACAGGGAGGAGGTGAGGGCCCTCGGAGTGTGGTGTCAGGAAAATAACCTCACACTCAACGTCAACAAAACAAAGGAGATGATTGTGGACTTCAGGAAACAGCAGAGAGAGCACCCCCCTATCCACATTGACGGGACAGTAGTGGAGAGGGTAGTAAGTTTTAAGTTCCTCGACGTACACATCACGGACAAACTGAATTGGTCCACCCACACAGACAGCGTTGTGAAGAAGACGCAGCAGCACCTCTTCAACCTCAGGAGGCTGAAGAAATTCGGCTTGTCACCAAAAGCATTCACAAACTTCTACAGATGAACGAATCTAGAGCATCCTGTCGGGCTGTATCAACGCCTGGTACGGCAACTGCTCCGCCCACAACCGTAAGGCTCTCCAGAGGGTAGTGAGGTCTGCACAACGCATCACCGGGGGCAAACTACCTGCCCTCCAGGACACCTACACCACCTGATGTCACAGGAAGGCCATAAAGATCATCAAGGACAACAACCACCCGAGCCACTGCCTGTTCACCCCGCTATCACCCAGAAGGTGAGGTCAGTACAGGTGCATCAAAGCAGGGACCGAGAGACTGAAAAACAGCTTCTATCTCTAGGCCATCAGACTGTTAAACAGCCACCACTAACATTGAGTGGCTGCTGCCAAGATACTGACTCAACTCCAGCCACTTCAATAATGGAAATTGATGGGAATTGATGTAAAAATGTATTACTAGCCACTTTAAACTATGCCATTTTATGTTTATATACCCTGCATTACTCATCTCATATGTACAGTGCCTTGCGAAAGTATTCGGCCCCCTTGAACTTTGCGACCTTTTGCCACATTTCAGGCTTCAAACATAAAGATATAAAACTGTATTTTTTTGTGAAGAATCAACAACAAGTGGGACACAATCATGAAGTGGAACGACATTTATTGGATATTTCAAACTTTTTTAACAAATCAAAAACTGAAAAATTATTCAGCCCCCTTAAGTTAATACTTTGTAGCGCCACCTTTTGCTGCGATTACAGCTGTAAGTCGCTTGGGGTATGTCTCTATCAGTTTTGCACATCGAGAGACTGAATTTTTTTCCCATTCCTCCTTGCAAAACAGCTCGAGCTCAGTGAGGTTGGATGGAGAGCATTTGTGAACAGCAGTTTTCAGTTCTTTCCACAGATTCTCGATTGGATTCAGGTCTGGACTTTGACTTGGCCATTCTAACACCTGGATATGTTTATTTTTGAACCATTTCATTGTAGATTTTGCTTTATGTTTTGGATCATTGTCTTGTTGGAAGACAAATCTCCGTCCCAGTCTCAGGTCTTTTGCAGACTTCATCAGGTTTTCTTCCAGAATGGTCCTGTATTTGGCTCCATCCATCTTCCCATCAATTTTAACCATATTCCCTGTCCCTACTGAAGAAAAGCAGGCCCAAACCATGATGCTGCCACCACCATGTTTGACAGTGGGGATGGTGTGTTCAGGGTGATGAGCTGTGTTGCTTTTACGCCAAACATAACGTTTTGCATTGTTGCCAAAAAGTTCAATTTTGGTTTCATCTGACCAGAGCACCTTCTTCCACATGTTTGGTGTGTCTCCCAGGTGGCTTGTGGCAAACTTTAAACAACACTTTTTATGGATATCTTTAAGAAATGGCTTTCTTCTTGCCACTCTTCCATAAAGGCCAGATTTGTGCAATATACGACTGATTGTTGTCCTATGGACAGAGTCTCCCACCTCAGCTGTAGATCTCTGCAGTTCATCCAGAGTGATCATGGGCCTCTTGGCTGCATCTCTGATCAGTCTTCTCCTTGTATGAGCTGAAAGTTTAGAGGGACGGCCAGGTCTTGGTAGATTTGCAGTGGTCTGATACTCCTTCCATTTCAATATTATCGCTTGCACAGTGCTCCTTGGGATGTTTAAAGCTTGGGAAATCTTTTTGTATCCAAATCCGGCTTTAAACTTCTTCACAACAGTATCTCGGACCTGCCTGGTGTGTTCCTTGTTCTTCATGATGCTCTCTGCGCTTTTAACGGACCTCTGAGACTATCACAGTGCAGGTGCATTTATACGGAGACTTGATTACACACAGGTGGATTGTATTTATCATCATTAGTCATTTAGGTCAACATTGGATCATTCAGAGATCCTCACTGAACTTCTGGAGAGTTTGCTGCACTGAAAGTAAAGGGGCTGAATAATTTTGCACGCCCAATTTTTCAGTTTTTGATTTGTTAAAAAAATTTGAAATATCCAATAAATGTCGTTCCACTTCATGATTGTGTCCCACTTGTTGTTGATTCTTCACAAAAAAATACAGTTTTATATCTTTATGTTTGAAGCCTGAAATGTGGCAAAAGGTCGCGAAGTTCAAGGGGGCCGAATACTTTCACAAGGCACTGTATATACTGTACTCTATACCATCTACTGCATCTTGCCTATGCCGTTCTGTACCATCACTCATTCATATATCTTTATGTACATATTCTTTATCCCTTTACACTTGTGTGTATAAGGTAGTAGTTGTGGAATTGTTAGGTTAGATTACTCGTTGGTTATTACTGCATTGTCGGAAATAGAAGCACAAGCATTTCGCTACACTCGCATTAACATCTGCTAACCATGTGGATGTGACAAATACAATTTGATTTGATTTGTGTTGGATGGTATTTCCAGGTTCCTCTGTGTTTCTTCTGCAGGTGTTGGTTTGTTAGAAGTTTTTTCACGATAGTCTTTGGT
Organism: Oncorhynchus nerka; assembly: GCF_034236695.1. NCBI lineage: Eukaryota > Metazoa > Chordata > Actinopteri > Salmoniformes > Salmonidae > Oncorhynchus > Oncorhynchus nerka. The sequence continues at coordinate 14,570,234 of NC_088422.1, read as the reverse complement.
AGTAATCGTCCAGTCCAGGAAATTTTGTGCGAAATCAAGGTTTTAGGTCTGGAATTTTGATTTGGATTGAAGGTTTTGATGTTGAGGTTAGTATCCTATATAAGAGCCCTGCGAACAAATTGAAGTTTATCTACATTTATCCAACTCGCATTCTATCTGTTTGCAGAAGAACTCAGGAGCCCATGAGAAAATATAGTTAGAAAAGCACACTGGTTCATCTTTTACTCATTAGTGTGTGAGAGTGTGTGTGTGTGTGAGTGTGCGTGCGTGTGTGAGTGTGCGTGCGTGTGTGAGTGCCCATGAAAGAGTCCTGCTCATCGCTAGCAGTTAAATACCTCCTCTGTGAGTATGAATAATTACAGTCATGATCATTAACAAATGAATGATCAAAAATAGTCTCACTCTGTCTGTCTTCTCTCTCTTTCTCTCTCTATTTTCTCTCTCTCCCTCTTGTCTCTCCTCTCTTCTTTCCTCTCATCTCTTTTCTCACGCTCTTTTTCTGTGTTTGTTTTTAACAGCTCAGCAGCCCTACACAATGTGCTTCCGGGTCAAATTCTACCCTCACGAGCCAATGAAGATCAAAGAGGAGCTCACCAGGTAGTGTGACCTTGATGCTGATTGGCTAGAGAACACTTGTCATTCATTCCCTACAGTATGACTGGTTCCTAACATTGTCTGAGGCTGTCTAAGCGAGCAGACAGGAGGGTATTTGATGATGGCCTTTTCTGGTTCTATTTCATGGACAATTTGGCAGGCGATGCTGGGATAACTGCTGCTCTCTCCCAGCCCTGCCGGAAATGTACATGTTAAAAACATATTGGAAATACAAATATTATACACTAACACATTTTATTGTAATACAAATTGAATTGTAACATGTTAAAAATGCTTTCTACCCATCTTTGCTTTCAACCATCTTTGCTTTCAACCTGTCATGTCTCGCTCGAGACATGACCCTCAGCAGTTGTGTATTGCAGACAGCACAGAGAAGTCTCAGGAACTGCTCAGTGTTTTTGTGATCTGTTGAGATTGTCCAAAGGTGAAGGTGAGAGTGAGAGAGAGAGAGTGGGGCTTTGATTACACACTCTCATGCATTTTCAGTGATTACTGTGATCATTATGAACCTGTTGTCCCAGCATGCCTCATGCTCTCCATCTGAGATGTGAAGCATCTCTATATCCCTCCCTTCAGATGCTCCTTCTTAGTGTTTTTCCATCTCTGGCTGTTGTGTAAAGTGCTATTTGACATGGAGGTAAGAGCACCATTAGCTCCAGACGTAAAGTGCCGTGGAACAAGAGTTTGAGAGTCTAGGGGTTGGGGGTGGAGAGGGGACCTCTAGGGGCAGAAGTAGGGCTCTCCAACCCCAAACAGCAGCATTAGAGCATGGCCATTAGTGACGGATGGCGCTGGTCACTGGAGCATACACAGAGGCCTCTGAGTCTAAACTCTCTCGGTGTCTAACATGATGTAGTACGCATCACAGGGTGCTATGGAGGTCTACATCACCCTAGAATTCACCATTCTATGGTCTGCATGGTCTCAGAGCCGCTTGGAAATGTGTCTGACTGAGTATCAGTGCAGTAAATATATTCCAGACTATTACATATGAAATACAGTAATATAATACAGTACAAAAAAAATGCAGTACTGCACATGCATTTCATAAAAGATTCTATATTGGATTGTATGCGTTCTACTAGTCTGTGTAGTGTTTCTGGTTGCAACAGTGGCTGTGTTGTTGTTGTGGATCAATGTGCTGTCCCCATAGTAATCTGAGTGCATGGTTGACTTCACACATTCAACCACACGACAAGTCATAGAAAGAGAGCCAGAGGACAATAGTTAGAGATAGTTACATCACAGAGAAAAGAGAAACTGAGTCTTGTGAGAAGAGGAGATATGGAGTGTGTTACAGACATACTACATTTGAATGGATGTTGTGTTAAAGAGAATGTCCACACAGATTTTAAAGTTTGTTTTAGAGAGAGCTGAGGATATAGTGATAGTCTATTATTGGAAAGAGGAATATTTCCTTGTGAATATGGGTAGATGTTATTGATCTGTCGGTAGCTCTAGTTATACCAGACATCCTCTATAAATAAACCCATTCAGACGCAGTCGGCTTTTTAGTTCCATTGAGTTGTTCATGTTTTTCTTTTAATCGGCCTTGAAGAACTTGCTCGGGTTTAGTCCCTGCATCTGTGGGTGAGTGTGTGTGTATTAGCACAAGTTGAATCAGTGTTCTTTGTGTGCGTGCCCGCGTGTTTGTTTCTGACGTGATTATGTAGGTTGTCAGTTGCCTCTGGAAGTTTTCTGGACAATGACACTCTCCGTGGTTTCTATGGTACAGATGTCTATGGTTTTTCGTCTTCTCTCCAGTAACAGGGGACACATTTGCACAAGTAATAACTGTTGAAGCCGTGTCCATTGTAACTGTGGTAGAGGTCGCCATGGTAACCGATCTCTTGTAGGGGTGATTCCCATAGCAACTGATCTCGGAGTGGTATAATTAATGGCAATGGCACGTTGGTTTTAAAAATGCTTTTAGTGGATGTGGATACTGTCTTTATGGGTCATGACATGGTTCTACCACCACACAATGTTGTTTATAAATTATACTTGTGTTGAAGACCATTCATGTCATGTAAAGTGTGACAATTATGTTGATGAAGTTTGATCATTAGTTTGACAGTACCCCTTGACTTTTTCCACATTTTGTTACTTTACAGCCTTATTCTAAAATGGATTACATAGTTTTTTCCCTCATCAATCTACACACAATACCCCATAATGACAAAGAATAAAATGGGTTTTAGAAATTTGAGCAAATCTATTAAAATAAAAAACTGAAATATCACATTTACATAAGTATTCAGACCTTTTACTCGGTACTGTTGAAGCAATTTTGGCAGCGATTACAGCCTCAATTCTTCTTGGGCATGACGCTACAAGCTTGGTACACCTGTATTTGGGGAGTTTCTCCCATTCTTCTCTGCAGATCCTCTCAAACACTGTCAGGTTGGATGGGGAGCTTCGCTGCACAGCTATTTTCAGGTCTCTCCAGAGATGTTTGATTGGGTTTATGTCTGGGCTCTGGCTGGGCCACTCAAGGAGATTCAGAGATGTGTCACGAAGCCACTCCTGCATTGTCTTGGCTGTGTGCTTAGCGTCATTGTCCTGTTGGAAGGTGAACCTTTGCCCCAGTCTGAGGTCCTGAGCGCTATGGAGCAGGTTTTCATCAAGGATCTCTCTGTACTTTGCTCCGTTCATCTTTCCATGACTTGTCTCCCAGTCCCTGCTGCTGAAAAACATCCCCACAGCATGATGCTACCACCACCATGCTTCACTGCAGGGTTGGTGCCAATTTTCCTCCAGATGTGACTTTTGGCATTCAGGCCAAAGAGTTCAATCTTCGTTTCAACAGACCAGAGAATTTTGTTTATCAGTTTGAATCAAAAATAACAAACCAGGTGTTTTCTAGCATACAGTGTTCCGCTCCTGGTCTGAGAGTCCTTTAGGTGCCTTTTGGCAAACTCCAAGCGGGCTGTCATGTGCCTTTTACTGAGGAGTGGCTTCTGTCTGGCCACTCTACCATAAATACTTGATTGTTGGAGTGCTGCAGAGATGGTTGTCCTGCTGGAAGGTTCTCCCATCTCCACAGAGGAACTCGGAAGCCCTTCTCCCCCGATTGGTCAGTTTTGCTGGGCGGCCAGATACAGGAAGAGTCTTGGTGGTTCCAAACTTATTCCATTTAAGAATGATGGATGCCACTGTGTTCTTGGGGTTACCTTCAATGCTGCAGACATTTTTTGGTACCCTTCAGATCTGTGCCTCGACACAATCCTGTCTCATGGCTTGGCTTTTTGCTCTGACATGTACTGTTAACTGTGGGACCTTATATAGACAGGTATGTGCCTTTCCAAATCATGTCCATTCAATTGAATTTACCACAGGTGGACTCCAATCAAGTTGTAGAAACATCTCAAGGATGATCAATGGAAGCAGGATGCACCTGAGCTCAATTTTGAGTCTCATAGCAAAGGGTCTGAATACTTATGTAAATACTTCTTTATTTTTAAAATCAGATTGGGGTATATAATGTGTGTAGATCGATGAGGGGGAAAAAATAACTTTAATTAATTTTAGAATAAGGCTGTAATGTAACAAAATATGGATAAAGGTATGGGGTCTGAACACTTTCCGAAGGCACTTTATGCATTCAGCAAGGCAGGCTACAGTGTATCTTGAGTAACCATGTGTCTATAAGCACGGTATCTGTGGTTGACCCCTGTATGCGTCTCTGTGCAGGTATCTACTCTATCTGCAGCTGAAGAGGGACGTCTACCACGGGCGTCTCTTGTGCCCCTTCGCTGACGCAGCCTACCTGGGGGCCTGTATTGTACAGGGTGAGCCCCGCTGTGACATCAAAACTCTCATTTACATGCACAGGAATGAACAATAGATCCGCTGTGATACCTGGCTCATTAGTACGAGTACCTTCTCAAACGTTCTGAACCCCGGTCCTCCTACTCAAACACTTCCGGCAGCAGAGCAATACAACTTGAGAGAAGAAATGCAACCTGAGAAATGCAACATGACAGCAGCCCAGAGTAATACAACCTGACAGCAGCCCAGAGTAATACAACCTGACAGCAGCCCAGAGTAATACAACCTGACAGCAGCCCAGAGTAATACAACCTGACAGCAGCCCAGAGTAAATCAACCTGACAGCAGCCCAGAGTAAATCAACCTGACAGCAGCCCAGAGTAATACAACCTGACAGCAGCCCAGAGTAATACAACCTGACAGCAGCCCAGAGTAATACAACCTGACAGCAGCCCAGAGTAATATAACCTGACAGCAGCCCAGAGTAATACAACCTGACAGCAGCCCAGAGTAATATAACCTGACAGCAGCCCAGAGTAATATAACCTGACAGCAGCCCAGAGTAATACAACCTGACAGCAGCCCAGAGTAATACAACCTGACAGCAGCCCAGAGTAATACAACCTGACAGCAGCCCAGAGTAATATAACCTGACAGCAGCCCAGAGTAATATAACCTGACAGCAGCCCAGAGTAATACAACCTGACAGCAGCCCAGAGTAATACAACCTGACAGCAGCCCAGAGTAATACAACCTGACAGCAGCCCAGAGTAATACAACCTGACAGCAGCCCAGAGTAATACAACCTGACAGCAGCCCAGAGTAATATAACCTGACAGCAGCCCAGAGTAATATAACCTGACAGCAGCCCAGAGTAATGCAACCTGACAGCAGCCCAGAGTAATGCAACCTGACAGCAGCCCAGAGTAATATAACCTGACAGCAGCCCAGAGTAATACAACCTGACAGCAGCCCAGAGTAATATAACCTGACAGCAGCCCAGAGTAATATAACCTGACAGCAGCCCAGAGTAATGCAACCTGACAGCAGCCCAGAGTAATGCAACCTGACAGCAGCCCAGAGTAATATAACCTGACAGCAGCCCAGAGTAATGCAACCTGACAGCAGCCCAGAGTAATATAACCTGACAGCAGCCCAGAGTAATACAACCTGACAGCAGCCCAGAGTAATACAACCTGACAGCAGCCCAGAGTAATATAACCTGACAGCAGCCCAGAGTAATATAACCTGACAGCAGCCCAGAGTAATATAACCTGACAGCAGCCCAGAGTAATATAACCTGACAGCAGCCCAGAGTAATATAACCTGACAGCAGCCCAGAGTAATACAACCTGACAGCAGCCCAGAGTAATACAACCTGACAGCAGCCCAGAGTAATATAACCTGACAGCAGCCCAGAGTAATATAACCTGACAGCAGCCCAGAGTAATATAACCTGACAGCAGCCCAGAGTAATGCAACCTGACAGCAGCCCAGAGTAATATAACCTGACAGCAGCCCAGAGTAATATAACCTGACAGCAGCCCAGAGTAATAGACCTCAACACTTAAGCTGACACACATCCAACCATCCCTGAACAACTCCACGGTGCCAATTAACAGCACAGTGAGAGGCTCAGGCTGGTAGTGTTTGATGTGGGTTCCAAAAGGATTGAACTATGTCATATCACTAACTAATCCCCATGTCTGTTACAACATACAGTATATCTTAGCCCCTACTCTTTTGACTGGCTGGGCTCCCTAGAGAGGAGAATATGATGAAGTGAGCTGAGGTAGCTTTGTATGCGTCCCAAATGACGCCCTGGCGAAAAGTAGTGCACTAAATAGGGAACAGGGTACCATTTGGGACGCATACATAGCTACCTCAGCTCACTTCATCATATTCTCCTCTCTAGGGAGCCCAGCCAGTCAAAAGTAGTGCACTATGTAGGGTATAGGGTGCCATTTGGGAAACAACCTAACTGACGTAGTTAAAGCACAGGGCCTCCTGCTGGTCGTTATCAGTACTGCTGTTTAATGAGAACAAGTCCCCATGTATACTTTGTTAGGCTGTTAGTAAAGTGATGTGTGTTAGCTGCAGGATAAGCCTGTAATAAAGCTACAGGTACATTGCACTGCTAACCGTTTCATAACACTCTGATAACCGTTTCATAACCCTCTGCTAACCATTTCATAACCACTGCTAACCATTTCATAACCCTCTGCTAACCATTTCATAACCACTGCCCTCGTTTCATAACCCTCTGCTAACCATTTCATAACCCTCTGCTAACCATTTCATAACCACTGCCCCCGTTTCATAACCCTCTGCTAACCATTTCATAACCCTCTGCTAACCGTTTCATAACCCTCTGATAACCATTTCATAACCCTCTGCTAACCATGTCATAACCACTGCTAACCACTTCATAACCCTCTGCTAACTATGTCATAACCCTCTGCTAACCATGTCATAACCCTCTGCTAACCATGTCATAACCCTTCCCAGCTGAACTAGGGGACTATGACCAAGACGAACACCCGCCAGACTACATCCAAGACTTCAAACTGTTCCCCAAGCAGTCGCTTAAACTGGAGAGGAAGATCATCGATATTCACAAGAACGAGCTGAGGTATTGTGGGATTTGTAGTCTAACAAATACAGTGTCTAACAACTACAACACTGAAACACCTTGACACCTGAATACAACAGCATCCACTGTAAACACTAAGTTGGCATCATGACATCAGCAGACTTTTACTCAGATTTTACTGACTTCCTCTCTTCTTCTTCTCAGCTGCTATTAAACAGAAATAGGGTCCCAGATGGTTTTACAACCTTCTGAATTTTTCGCTACACCTGCATTTTATCATTCTTTGCCAGCACATCATAAATAGTGCAAACACCACTGAAGCGAAACTGTAAAACACGTCATCGACTCCAGCAGCTGATCTAACCATATCTCTGACATGCAGACACATACAGACACACGCAGACACACACAGACACATGCAGACACACACAGACACACACAGATACATACAGACACACGCAGACACACACAGACACACACAGACACACGCAGACACATGCAGACACACGCAGACACATACAGACACACGCAGACACACACAGACACACACAGACACATACAGACACACACAGACACATACAGACACATGCAGACACACACAGACACACGCAGACACATGCAGACACACACAGACACATACAGACACACACAGACACACGCAGACACACACAGACACACACAGACACATACAGACACACACAGACACATACAGACACACACAGACACACACAGACACACGCAGATACACACAGACACACGCAGACACACACAGACACACATACAGACACATGCAGACACACATACAGACACACATACAGACACATGCAGACACACACAGACACACATACAGACACACACAGACACACATACAGGCACATGCAGACACACACATACATACACACACAAACACACACAGACACATACAGACACACTTACAGATACAAGCAGACAGACACACAGACACATACAGACACACGCAAACACACACAGGCACACACAGACACATACAGACAGATACAAACAGACACAGACACACGCAAACACACACAGACACATACAGACACATGGAGACACATACAGACACACATACAGACACACATACAGACACACATACAGACACACATACAGACACACACACATACAGACACACATACAGACACATACAGACACATGTACAGAAACGCATACAGACACACATACAGACACACATACAGACACATGCAGACACACACAGACACACATACAGATACATGCAGACACACACAGACAGACACACATACAGACACACACAGACACACATGCAGACACACATACAGGCACATGCAGACACACACATACAGACACATACACAGACACACACAAACACACACAGACACATACAGACACACTTACAGATACAAGCAGACAGACACACAGACACATACAGACACACGCAAACACACACAGGCACACACAGACACATACAGACACACACAGACACACATGCAGACACACATACAGGCACATGCAGACACACACATACAGACACACACACAGACACACACAAACACACACAGACACATACAGACACACTTACAGATACAAGCAGACAGACACACAGACACATACAGACACACGCAAACACACACAGGCACACACAGACACATACAGACAGATACAACCGGACACAGACACACGCAAACACACACAGACACACGGAGACACACACAGACACATGGAGACACACACAGACACATGGAGACACATGGAGACACACATACAGACACATACAGACACACATACAGACACACATACAGACACACATACAGACACATGTACAGAAATGCATACAGACACACATACAGACACATACAGACACACATACAGACACACACATACAGACACATACAGACACATGTACATAAACGCATACAGACACACATACAGACACATGCAGACACATGTACAGAAACGCATACAGACACACATACAGACACATGCAGACACATGTACAGAAACGCATACAGACACACATACAGACACGCATACAGAAACACATACAGACACGCATACAGACACATGCAGACATATACAGACACACACAAACGCATACAGACACACATGCAGTCACATGGAGACACATACAGACACATGTACAGAAACACATACAGACACATGCAGATACATACACTCACACATACATAAAGCCACTGCTGATCCCATGTCCCTGTCCCAGATGATGTAATGTGGCTGGCTGGGACCAGAGGGCTGGCTGGGACCAGAGGGCTGGCTGGGACCAGAGGGCTGGCTGGGACCAGAGGGTTGGCTGGGACCAGAGGGCTGGCTGGGACCAGAGGGTTGTGTTTACAGGCGTTATAATATAAACTGAGACTCATGCAGGTTGATTTAGAGCCAACAGCACGAAGCAGCATGCGTCACCTAGGTGCTTTGCCAAGCACCACTTCAACTAATGAACATAAGCAAAGACTCATTACTCCAAATACAAGCTGCTGAGCAACATCTCTGGTAATCTAGAGATGGGCTAACACTGAGCTAACGACAACAAGAGAAATGTAAAGCTAGCATTAGAATATCCTTCTACATTATAGTTATATTTCTCAGACATTACTTTAGCACTGACAGACATGATTTGTGTTTATGGAGCACTCACCTCAAACACAAAGTGGTTTCTATTGGGGTAATAACTGTGCCCCATGTCTGTTACACCCATGGTGTTCAACCAGCCTGCAGGTTTGCTACTAACTGTTATCCTGTCCCACAGGGGGCAGTGTTCTGCTGTGGCCGAGCTTCATCTCCTCCAGAGGGCACACAACCTGGAGACATACGGAGTGGACCCTCACCCCTGCAAAGTACCACACACCACTTCTCCCTCGAACTCTCACCTTTATTTTCCATGTCCTTTATTCCAGTGTAGCAACTGTGACTTAGAATCAATGATTGTACGATTGATTAAACAGCTTGTATTGAGTTGTCAGTCCACATTGACATGTAGTCCGCTCACATCAAACATTCAAACCAATTTGATTTAAATTTCTCTGCCAATCGTTGTTGATTTCGCACGCCTTCCTTTTTCTTTCTGATTGGATGTTTTGTCTATCTGTTGAACTCAGTCTCCTTCTGATTGGACAGTGTGTTTCTTAATGAGTGTAACATGACGGCTGTGATCGAGACTTGTGTTCCTCTGCTTCCCTCTCATCCTCTCTGGCTGAGTTTACACAGGCAGACAAATTCTGATATTTTTTTCACAAATTGGTCTTTTGATCAATCAGATCAGTCTCCCCAAAAAAATCTGATATGAAAAGATCTGATGTGATTGGTCAAAAGATCAGAATTGTGCTGCCTGTGTAAACACAGCCATAGTGACTCACTGTGTGAAGGGGAAACTCTGACAGCCAGGGTATCAAAGCACTCTAAGCTGATTAAAGGAGATATTTCATTTATTTTGTTTGAGGATTCGCTTATCTGTTCTGCCTCTGTCATAAAACCTTTTAATTCAGGAATGAACTGCAGCTGTGGCTTAAGCCTGAGTCAGTGTATCACCATCCATTTACTGCAGCCAGAGAGGAAGAGAGGGGAGCAGAGGAACAGTTTCCATCACAGCTGTCATGTTCCACTCATTAAGAAACACACTGTCCAAGCAGAAGGAGACCGAGTTCAACAGATAGACAAACCATCCAATCAGAAAGAAAAAGGATGGAGTGTGAAATCAACAACGATTGGCAGAGAAATTGAAATCAATTTGGTTTGAATGTTTGATGTGATCAGACTACATGTTTACTGTGCTGCATAGGGAGGTTGCGTGTGGTGATACAGTAGTTACAGTAGGATACTCTTGACAGGAATCTACTGTATGAAATATGCTTTGGTTCATATGTTATCAAGAGGATTATCTATCATACGTTCCCATGGATTTGAATTATCTGTACGTTTTACATACATTTGGATTGTAAAAGTCTATGGGAACAATTTTTGTAGAGTAGCCATTGCCATGGCGACAACGCTTCACTTGCTGACAGTCTTCCTGTATCCCAGAATCCCAAGTTCTGCTGCCTCTCAGCCTGTAATCTGGTAAGAGGCAGGTAGACGATTCCACCAACCTCTGGTCCAGAGTCAGATATGATTTAATCCCCGTAATTGATAAGGATAGGATTGTGGGGATCTTATCTGATCCTAGATCTGTGGTTAATAATAATAATAATATAAATTGTAGAGTGCTTTTCATTTAGAGATATAAATCACAAAGCTCTTGACAACCAACCGTTCAGACAACTCATGCATGAATGAGGGATTTGTTTTCGGAAGCCGATACATGACAGTGAGGCTTGCATTGGAATGATGTGTAGTCAAGACGAGTCATTTTCAGCCTTCTGCAGTGATAAACATTGAGATCACCTCCTCGGCAGCTGTCTGTGCATGCCTGATTGGTATACATGGGTAACTTCTACCTTCACAGAGCTTTGTTGTGTGTGTCTGCAGGACTTCACAGGATCCACAGCCTTCCTGGGATTTACAGCCACTGGGTTTGTGGTGTTCCAGGGAAACAAGAGAATCCACCTGCTCAAATGGTAATCCTTCACCTCTCACCAATAACCTCTAACCTATCACCTCTTCACTACCAGAACAGTGGTGGTGTGATTCTTCAGTCTCATAATTGCCATCGTTTACTATTCTAGGGCTGATGTCAACAAACTGAAGTTTGAGGGGAAAACATTCTATGTCATTGGAATTCAGAAAGAGGTACGTCACAAAATCTCTTTTGTGTTTGCAAACACAAAAAATAGATTTTCTAAATATATTTCCTACCAGAGATTTTCCCCCAACATAACTCTGTCGTATAATATTAGTCACTTCCTGTGTCTCTATGTTCTACTACTGTGTGAGTGTCTCTGTATTTCTAGTGTGAGACTGAGTGTGAGAGTCATTTGTTGCACTTTCAGATCTCTCTCACGGGCAGGATGCACTGTAACATGGTGGGTGTACGATGTCTAACCCCACACCCCTGCCCTGACATCTCCCATGTCTAAAATTAACTAGTAGGATGTCATCAAAAAAAAAGAATGGAACTATAGTCGAATCGGAGCCCCAAAGTCATTCTACATTCTACATGACATTGTGCTTGTTTGAGTAAAAAATCAACAGGTCTCAGGGAAGGTGATTTGTAGTAATACGTGGTGTTTAGCCAGCTGACATGTACCACAGAGAGTCTTTGTGAGCCATTCAATGGATGTAATGTTTTCAGAACTGGCCTCACTCTCTATATACTCTCTTAAAGATATCTTTCTTCTGTCATTCTATTGGCGATTATCTCTGTCTGGGCTGTAGTTCCACTCTGCCATCGGCTGCCTGTCCTGCTTCAATGCCTGAGATCTAGACAGATACATTGATGCTCAGATGTAGTTAATGTTCAGTCCAGTCTCACGGATTAGCCTGCTGCTTTATAATCACACACACACGCATGCACACACGCACACACACACACAGGTGCATTGTCCTCTCACTAAAACATTCAATTTGGTCCTCTGGAGCCTGAATGTCTGCTGTATTTGGGGAAACCAGGTGTTTGCACTCTGAGCAATGAGTGACATAAACCAGGTGTGTGCACTCTGAGCAATGAGTGACATAAACCAGGTGTGTGCACTCTGAGCAATGAGTGACATAAACCAGGTGTGTGCACTCTGAGCAATGAGTGACATAAACCAGGTGTGTGCACTCTGAGCAATGAGTGACATAAACCAGGTGTGTGCACTCTGAGCAATGAGTGACATAAACCAGGTGTGTGCACTCTGAGCAATGAGTGACATAAACCAGGTGTGTGCACTCTGAGCAATGAGTGACATAAACCAGGTGTGTGCACTCTGAGCAATGAGTGACATAAACCAGGTGTGTGCACTCTGAGCAATGAGTGACATAAACCAGGTGTGTGCACTCTGAGCAATGAGTGACATAAACCAGGTGTGTGCACTCTGAGCAATGAGTGACATAAACCAGGTGTGTGCACTCTGAGCAATGAGTGACATAAACCAGGTGTGTGCACTCTGAGCAATGAGTGACATAAACCAGGTGTGTGCACTCTGAGCAATGAGTGACATAAACCAGGTGTGTGCACTCTGAGCAATGAGTGACATAAACCAGGTGTGTGCACTCTGAGCAACCCATGGGTTGAAGCAAAGATCTAAATCAACAGCTGGACATGTCATTTCAGGCAGCTTTATAGCAGCTAATTTCAGACAGCTTTATAGCAGCTAATTTCAGACAGCGTTATGGCAGCTCATTTCAGACAGCATTATGGCAGCTCATTTCGCTTGTAGTCTGTTGGTCTGTCTGGCTGAAGATGCAGTTTTATCTTTGTGTTTCTGTCTCTTCTCTCTGTGTGTACATATCCATCGCTGGTGAGTAAACACACTCACACACACCATTTGCATCCCCCCCAACACCCCAATGCCGACCCCTTCCAAACCTTCTCACATTCTCCACACCACGAAGAACCTCTCTGTTCTTCGCTCCCCCGGGTTGTTGTGTGGGTTGGGTTTGATTCATTTGATTTGACTGCTTGGCTTTTTGTTGGACTGCTCTTTGGTCTTGGTGGTGCAGGAGCGTTTGGTTTGACCATCATCAACCAATAGCATGGAGCACCCTGTGACGGCTCGCTGTACTTCAGAAAAGAAATACATCCGTCAAGTCTTATTATGTCTTATTATGTAATACATGTTTAATATCCTGAATTACTTATTAAACAGTTTGGCGGTTTGATGAACTGTTTGTTTCCCGTGTGTGTGTGTGTGTGTGTGTGTGTGTGTGTGTGTGTGTGTGTGTGTGTGTGTGTGAGTGAGTGCCTAGTGCAGTAAGGTGTATCTTATTATGATTTAATCATGCATCGATCCGCAGTCTCGCTCTTCCTGGAACAGTTTATACCCTGTGCCACTGCATGATCTCACTCTGCCCTCATCTCTGCCAACTTCTCACGGAGAACATGTTCCATTGAACATGTTTAAGACTTGTTGTGATCCCATGGAAACTCCCCTGAACGTGTGTTTAACACGCACACAGTCCTGCTAGCTGAACACACGTGTAGCACACACACATGGTCACTGCCGCACATAACCACTTCACTGTGTGCTGGGACTCTGAGGGCTGAAGCAGTGGCTGACCACCCCGAACCTCCAGATGTAGAAATCCTCCTTACACTCGTTTACAGTATCAGTGCAACAGCAGGTTAATATATTTTAGACTGTGACACCGGCTGCATCCCCAATGGCACCCTATTCCCTTTATAGTGCACGACTGTTGACCTGGGCCCCTCTGGTTGTAGTGCACTATATAGAGAATTGGATGCCATTTGGAATATAACCAAAGTGTAACAGCATTGGAATGAGGGAATTCATCACCAAATCTTATGTTTAGGGTAAGGTGTTCAGTCTTATAGGAAAGTATTAGTGTTCAATTGTTACAGTGGTTAAGTCTCTGTCAGTATTAGTGTTACAGTGGTTAAGTCTCTGTCAGTATTACTGTTACAGTGTTTAAGTCTGTCAGTATTAGCGTGACAGTGGTTAAGTCTCTGTCAGTATTAGTGTTACATTGTTACAGTGGTTAAGTCTCTGTCAGTATTAGTGTTATAGTGGTTAAGTCTCTGTCAGTATTAGTGTTACAGTGGTTAAGTCTCTGTCAGTATTAGTGTTACAGTGGTTAAGTCTCTGTCAGTATTAGTGTGACAGTGGTTAAGTCTCTGTCAGTATTAGTGTTCCATTGTTACAGTGGTTAAGTCTCTGTCAGTATTAGTGTTACAGTGGTTAAGTCTCTGTCAGTATTAGTGTTACAGTGGTTAAGTCTCTGTCAGTATTAGTGTTACAGTGGTTAAGTCTCTGTCAGTATTACTGTTACAGTGTTTAAGTCTGTCAGTATTAGCGTGACAGTGGTTAAGTCTCTGTCAGTATTAGTGTTACATTGTTACAGTGGTTAAGTCTCTGTCAGTATTAGTGTTATAGTGGTTAAGTCTCTGTCAGTATTAGTGTGACAGTGGTTAAGTCTCTGTCAGTATTAGTGTTCCATTGTTACAGTGGTTAAGTCTCTGTCAGTATTAGTGTTACATTGTTAAAGTGGTTAAGTCTCTGTCAGTATTAGTGTTACAGTGGTTAAGTCTCTGTCAGTATTAGTGTGACAGTGGTTAAGTCTCTGTCAGTATTAGTGTTACAGTGGTTAAGTCTCTGTCAGTATTAGTGTTATAGTGTTTAAGTCTCTGTCAGTATTAGTGTTATAGTGGTTAAGTCTCTGTCAGTATTAGTGTTACAGTGGTTAAGTCTCTGTCATTATTAGTGTTACAGTGGTTAAGTCTCTGTCAGTATTAGTGTTACAGTGGTTAAGTCTCTGTCAGTATTAGTGTGACAGTGGTTAAGTCTCTGTCAGTATTAGTGTTACATTGTTACAGTGGTTAAGTCTCTGTCAGTATTAGTTTTACAGTGGTTACGTCTCTGTCAGTATTAGTGTGACAGTGGTTAAGTCTCTGTCAGTATTAGTGTTACAGTGGTTAAGTCTCTGTCAGTATTAGTGTTACATTGTTACAGTGGTTAAGTCTCTGTCAGTATTAGTGTTCCATTGTTACAGTGGTTAAGTCTCTATCAGTATTAGTGTTACAGTGGTTAAGTCTCTGTCAGTATTAGTGTTACAGTGGTTAAGTCTCTGTCAGTATTAGTGTTCCATTGTTAGTGGTTAAGTGGTTAAGTCTCTGTCAGTATTAGTGTTCCATTGTTACAGTGGTTAAGTCTCTATCAGTATTAGTGTTACAGTGGTTAAGTCTCTGTCAGTATTAGTGTTACAGTGGTTAAGTCTCTGTCAGTATTAGTGTTACAGTGGTTAAGTCTCTGTCAGTATTAGTGTGACAGTGGTTAAGTCTCTGTCAGTATTAGTGTTACAGTGGTTAAGTCTCTGTCAGTATTAGTGTTACAGTGGTTAAGTCTCTGTCAGTATTAGTGTTCCATTGTTACAGTGGTTAAGTCTCTGTCAGTATTAGTGTTACAGTGGTTAAGTCTCTGTCAGTATTAGTGTGACAGTGGTTAAGTCTCTGTCAGTATTAGTGTTACATTGTTACAGTGGTTAAGTCTCTGTCAGTATTAGTGTTACAGTGTTACAGTGGTTAAGTCTCTGTCAGTATTAGTGTTACAGTGGTTAAGTCTCTGTCAGTATTAGTGTTACAGTGGTTAAGTCTCTGTCAGTATTAGTGTGACAGTGGTTAAGTCTCTGTCAGTATTAGTGTTACATTGTTACAGTGGTTAAGTCTCTGTCAGTATTAGTGTTACAGTGGTTAAGTCTCTGTCAGTATTAGTGTTACAGTGGTTAAGTCTCTGTCAGTATTAGTGTTACAGTGGTTAAGTCTCTGTCAGTATTAGTGTTACAGTGGTTAAGTCTCTGTCAGTATTAGTGTTACAGTGGTTAAGTCTCTGTCAGTATTAGTGTTACAGTGGTTAAGTCTCTGTCAGTATTAGTGTTCCATTGTTACAGTGGTTAAGTCTCTGTCAGTATTAGTGTTACAGTGGTTAAGTCTCTGTCAGTATTAGTGTTACAGTGGTTAAGTCTCTGTCAGTATTAGTGTGACAGTAGTTAAGTCTCTGTCAGTATTAGTGTTACATTGTTACAGTGGTTAAGTCTCTGTCAGTATTAGTGTTACAGTGGTTAAGTCTCTGTCAGTATTAGTGTGACAGTGGTTAAGTCTCTGTCAGTATTAGTGTTACAGTGGTTAAGTCTCTGTCAGTATTAGTGTTACAGTGGTTAAGTCTCTGTCAGTATTAGTGTTACAGTGGTTAAGTCTCTGTCAGTATTAGTGTTACAGTGGTTAAGTCTCTGTCAGTATTAGTGTTACAGTGGTTACGTCTCTGTCAGTATTAGTGTGACAGTGGTTAAGTCTCTGTCAGTATTAGTGTGACAGTGGTTAAGTCTCTATCAGTATTAGTGTGACAGTGGTTAAGTCTCTGTCAGTATTAGTGTTACAGTGGTTAAGTCTCTGTCAGTATTAGTGTGACAGTGGTTAAGTCTCTGTCAGTATTAGTGTTACAGTGGTTAAGTCTCTGTCAGTATTAGTGTTACAGTGGTTAAGTCTCTGTCAGTATTAGTGTGACAGTGGTTAAGTCTCTGTCAGTATTAGTGTTCCATTGTGACAGTGGTTAAGTCTCTGTCAGTATTAGTGTTACAGTGGTTAAGTCTCTGTCAGTATTAGTGTTACAGTGGTTAAGTCTCTGTCAGTATTAGTGTGACAGTGGTTAAGTCTCTGTCAGTATTAGTGTTACATTGTTACAGTGGTTAAGTCTCTGTCAGTATTAGTGTGACAGTGGTTAAGTCTCTGTCAGTATTAGTGTTACAGTGGTTAAGTCTCTGTCAGTATTAGTGTTACAGTGGTTAAGTCTCTGTCAGTATTAGTGTGACAGTGGTTAAGTCTCTGTCAGTATTAGTGTGACAGTGGTTAAGTCTCTGTCAGTATTAGTGTTACATTGTTACAGTGGTTAAGTCTCTGTCAGTATTAGTGTTACAGTGGTTAAGTCTCTGTCAGTATTAGTGTGACAGTGGTTAAGTCTCTGTCAGTATTAGTGTTACAGTGGTTAAGTCTCTGTCAGTATTAGTGTTACAGTGGTTAAGTCTCTGTCAGTATTAGTGTTACAGTGGTTAAGTCTCTGTCAGTATTAGTGTTACAGTGGTTACGTCTCTGTCAGTATTAGTGTGACAGTGGTTAAGTCTCTGTCAGTATTAGTGTGACAGTGGTTAAGTCTCTGTCAGTATTAGTGTGACAGTGGTTAAGTCTCTGTCAGTATTAGTGTTACAGTGGTTAAGTCTCTGTCAGTATTAGTGTGACAGTGGTTAAGTCTCTGTCAGTATTAGTGTTACAGTGGTTAAGTCTCTGTCAGTATTAGTGTTACAGTGGTTAAGTCTCTGTCAGTATTAGTGTGACAGTGGTTAAGTCTCTGTCAGTATTAGTGTTCCATTGTGACAGTGGTTAAGTCTCTGTCAGTATTAGTGTTACAGTGGTTAAGTCTCTGTCAGTATTAGTGTTACAGTGGTTAAGTCTCTGTCAGTATTAGTGTGACAGTGGTTAAGTCTCTGTCAGTATTAGTGTTACATTGTTACAGTGGTTAAGTCTCTGTCAGTATTAGTGTGACAGTGGTTAAGTCTCTGTCAGTATTAGTGTTACAGTGGTTAAGTCTCTGTCAGTATTAGTGTTACAGTGGTTAAGTCTCTGTCAGTATTAGTGTGACAGTGGTTAAGTCTCTGTCAGTATTAGTGTGACAGTGGTTAAGTCTCTGTCAGTATTAGTGTGACAGTGGTTAAGTCTCTGTCAGTATTAGTGTTACATTGTTACAGTGGTTAAGTCTCTGTCAGTATTAGTGTTCCATTGTTACAGTGGTTAAGTCTCTATCAGTATTAGTGTTACAGTGGTTAAGTCTCTGTCAGTATTAGTGTTACAGTGGTTAAGTCTCTGTCAGTATTAGTGTTCCATTGTTAGTGGTTAAGTGGTTAAGTCTCTGTCAGTATTAGTGTTCCATTGTTACAGTGGTTAAGTCTCTATCAGTATTAGTGTTACAGTGGTTAAGTCTCTGTCAGTATTAGTGTTACAGTGGTTAAGTCTCTGTCAGTATTAGTGTTACAGTGGTTAAGTCTCTGTCAGTATTAGTGTGACAGTGGTTAAGTCTCTGTCAGTATTAGTGTTACATTGTTACAGTGGTTAAGTCTCTGTCAGTATTAGTGTTACAGTGTTACAGTGGTTAAGTCTCTGTCAGTATTAGTGTTACAGTGGTTAAGTCTCTGTCAGTATTAGTGTGACAGTGGTTAAGTCTCTGTCAGTATTAGTGTTACATTGTTACAGTGGTTAAGTCTCTGTCAGTATTAGTGTTACAGTGGTTAAGTCTCTGTCAGTATTAGTGTTACAGTGGTTAAGTCTCTGTCAGTATTAGTGGTACAGTGGTTAAGTCTCTGTCAGTATTAGTGTTACAGTGGTTAAGTCTCTGTCAGTATTAGTGTTACAGTGGTTAAGTCTCTGTCAGTATTAGTGTTCCATTGTTACAGTGGTTAAGTCTCTGTCAGTATTAGTGTTACAGTGGTTAAGTCTCTGTCAGTATTAGTGTTACAGTGGTTAAGTCTCTGTCAGTATTAGTGTGACAGTGGTTAAGTCTCTGTCAGTATTAGTGTTACATTGTTACAGTGGTTAAGTCTCTGTCAGTATTAGTGTTACAGTGGTTAAGTCTCTGTCAGTATTAGTGTGACAGTGGTTAAGTCTCTGTCAGTAGTGGTTAGTGTTACAGTGGTTAAGTCTCTGTCAGTATTAGTGTTACAGTGGTTAAGTCTCTGTCAGTATTAGTGTTACAGTGGTTAAGTCTCTGTCAGTATTAGTGTTACAGTGGTTAAGTCTCTGTCAGTATTAGTGTTACAGTGGTTACGTCTCTGTCAGTATTAGTGTGACAGTGGTTAAGTCTCTGTCAGTATTAGTGTGACAGTGGTTAAGTCTCTGTCAGTATTAGTGTGACAGTGGTTAAGTCTCTGTCAGTATTAGTGTTACAGTGGTTAAGTCTCTGTCAGTATTAGTGTGACAGTGGTTAAGTCTCTGTCAGTATTAGTGTTACAGTGGTTAAGTCTCTGTCAGTATTAGTGTTACAGTGGTTAAGTCTCTGTCAGTATTAGTGTTCCATTGTTACAGTGGTTAAGTCTCTGTCAGTATTAGTGTTACAGTGGTTAAGTCTCTGTCAGTATTAGTGTTACAGTGGTTAAGTCTCTGTCAGTATTAGTGTGACAGTGGTTAAGTCTCTGTCAGTATTAGTGTTACAGTGGTTAAGTCTCTGTCAGTATTAGTGTTACAGTGGTTAAGTCTCTGACAGTATTAGTGTTACAGTGGTTAAGTCTCTGTCAGTATTAGTGTGACAGTGGTTAAGTCTCTGTCAGTATTAGTGTTCCATTGTGACAGTGGTTAAGTCTCTGTCAGTATTAGTGTTACAGTGGTTAAGTCTCTGTCAGTATTAGTGTTACAGTGGTTAAGTCTCTGTCAGTATTAGTGTGACAGTGGTTAAGTCTCTGTCAGTATTAGTGTTACATTGTTACAGTGGTTAAGTCTCTGTCAGTATTAGTGTGACAGTGGTTAAGTCTCTGTCAGTATTAGTGTTACAGTGGTTAAGTCTCTGTCAGTATTAGTGTTACAGTGGTTAAGTCTCTGTCAGTATTAGTGTGACAGTGGTTAAGTCTCTGTCAGTATTAGTGTGACAGTGGTTAAGTCTCTGTCAGTATTAGTGTGACAGTGGTTAAGTCTCTGTCAGTATTAGTGTTACATTGTTACAGTGGTTAAGTCTCTATCAGTATTAGTGTTACAGTGGTTAAGTCTCTGTCAGTATTAGTGTTACAGTGGTTAAGTCTCTGTCAGTATTAGTGTGACAGTGGTTAAGTCTCTGTCAGTATTAGTGTTACATTGTTACAGTGGTTAAGTCTCTGTCAGTATTAGTGTTACAGTGGTTAAGTCTCTGTCAGTATTAGTGTTCCATTGTTACAGTGGTTAAGTCTCTGTCAGTATTAGTGTTACAGTGGTTAAGTCTCTGTCAGTATTAGTGTTACAGTGGTTAAGTCTCTGTCAGTATTAGTGTGACAGTGGTTAAGTCTCTGTCAGTATTAGTGTTACAGTGGTTAAGTCTCTGTCAGTATTAGTGTTACAGTGGTTAAGTCTCTGACAGTATTAGTGTTACAGTGGTTAAGTCTCTGTCAGTATTAGTGTGACAGTGGTTAAGTCTCTGTCAGTATTAGTGTTCCATTGTGACAGTGGTTAAGTCTCTGTCAGTATTAGTGTTACAGTGGTTAAGTCTCTGTCAGTATTAGTGTTACAGTGGTTAAGTCTCTGTCAGTATTAGTGTGACAGTGGTTAAGTCTCTGTCAGTATTAGTGTTACATTGTTACAGTGGTTAAGTCTCTGTCAGTATTAGTGTGACAGTGGTTAAGTCTCTGTCAGTATTAGTGTTACAGTGGTTAAGTCTCTGTCAGTATTAGTGTTACAGTGGTTAAGTCTCTGTCAGTATTAGTGTGACAGTGGTTAAGTCTCTGTCAGTATTAGTGTGACAGTGGTTAAGTCTCTGTCAGTATTAGTGTGACAGTGGTTAAGTCTCTGTCAGTATTAGTGTTACATTGTTACAGTGGTTAAGGCTCTATCAGTATTAGTGTTACAGTGGTTAAGTCTCTGTCAGTATTAGTGTTACAGTGGTTAAGTCTCTGTCAGTATTAGTGTTACAGTGGTTAAGTCTCTGTCAGTATTAGTGTGACAGTGGTTAAGTCTCTGTCAGTATTAGTGTTACATTGTTACAGTGGTTAAGTCTCTGTCAGTATTAGTGTTACAGTGGTTAAGTCTCTGTCAGTATTAGTGTGACAGTGGTTAAGTCTCTGTCAGTATTAGTGTTACAGTGGTTAAGTCTCTGTCAGTATTAGTGTTACAGTGGTTAAGTCTCTGTCAGTATTAGTGTTACAGTGGTTAAGTCTCTGTCAGTATTAGTGTTACAGTGGTTAAGTCTCTGTCAGTATTAGTGTGACAGTGGTTAAGTCTCTGTCAGTATTAGTGTGACAGTGGTTAAGTCTCTGTCAGTATTAGTGTGACAGTGGTTAAGTCTCTGTCAGTATTAGTGTGACAGTGGTTAAGTCTCTGTCAGTATTAGTGTGACAGTGGTTAAGTCTCTGTCAGTATTAGTGTTACATTGTTACAGTGGTTAAGTCTCTATCAGTATTAGTGTTGCAGTGGTTAAGTCTCTGTCAGTATTAGTGTTACAGTGGTTAAGTCTCTGTCAGTATTAGTGTGACAGTTGTTAAGTCTCTATCAGTATTAGTGTTACAGTGGTTAAGTCTCTGTCAGTATTAGTGTTACAGTGGTTAAGTCTCTGTCAGTATTAGTGTTACAGTGGTTAAGTCTCTGTCAGTATTAGTGTGACAGTGGTTAAGTCTCTGTCAGTATTAGTGTTACATTGTTACAGTGGTTAAGTCTCTGTCAGTATTAGTGTTACAGTGGTTAAGTCTCTGTCAGTATTAGTGTGACAGTGGTTAAGTCTCTGTCAGTATTAGTGTGACAGTGGTTAAGTCTCTGTCAGTATTAGTGTTACAGTGGTTAAGTCTCTGTCAGTATTAGTGTTACAGTGGTTAAGTCTCTGTCAGTATTAGTGTTACAGTGGTTAAGTCTCTGTCAGTATTAGTGTGACAGTGGTTAAGTCTCTGTCAGTATTAATGTGACAGTGGTTAAGTCTCTGTCAGTATTAGTGTGACAGTGGTTAAGTCTCTGTCAGTATTAGTGTGACAGTGGTTAAGTCTCTGTCAGTATTAGTGTTACATTGTTACAGTGGTTAAGTCTCTGTCAGTATTAGTGTTACATTGTTACAGTGGTTAAGTCTCTGTCAGTATTAGTGTTACAGTGGTTAAGTCTCTGTCAGTATTAGTGTTACAGTGGTTAAGTCTCTGTCAGTATTAGTGTTACAGTGGTTAAGTCTCTGTCAGTATTAGTGTTCCATTGTTACAGTGGTTAAGTCTCTGTCAGTATTAGTGTTACAGTGGTTAAGTCTCTGTCAGTATTAGTGTGACAGTGGTTAAGTCTCTGTCAGTATTAGTGTGACAGTGGTTAAGTCTCTGTCAGTATTAGTGTGACAGTTGTTAAGTCTCTGTCAGTATTAGTGTTACATTGTTACAGTGGTTAAGTCTCTATCAGTATTAGTGTTACAGTGGTTAAGTCTCTGTCAGTATTAGTGTGACAGTGGTTAAGTCTCTGTCAGTATTAGTGTGACAGTGGTTAAGTCTCTGTCAGTATTAGTGTGACAGTGGTTAAGTCTCTGTCAGTATTAGTGTTACATTGTTACAGTGGTTAAGTCTCTGTCAGTATTAGTGTTACAGTGGTTAAGTCTCTGTCAGTATTAGTGTTACAGTGGTTAAGTCTCTGTCAGTATTAGTGTTACAGTGGTTAAGTCTCTGTCAGTATTAGTGTGACAGTGGTTAAGTCTCTGTCAGTATTAGTGTGACAGTGGTTAAGTCTCTGTCAGTATTAGTGTTACATTGTTACAGTGGTTAAGTCTCTATCAGTATTAGTGTTACAGTGGTTAAGTCTCTGTCAGTATTAGTGTTACAGTGGTTAAGTCTCTGTCAGTATTAGTGTTACAGTGGTTAAGTCTCTGTCAGTATTAGTGTGACAGTGGTTAAGTCTCTGTCAGTATTAGTGTTACATTGTTACAGTGGTTAAGTCTCTGTCAGTATTAGTGTTACAGTGGTTAAGTCTCTGTCAGTATTAGTGTGACAGTGGTTAAGTCTCTGTCAGTATTAGTGTTCCATTTTTACAGTGGTTAAGTCTCTGTCAGTATTAGTGTTCCATTGTTACAGTGGTTAAGTATCTATCAGTATTAGTGTTACAGTGGTTAAGTCTCTGTCATTATTAGTGTTACAGTGGTTAAGTCTCTGTCAGTATTAGTGTTACAGTGGTTAAGTCTCTGTCAGTATTAGTGTTACAGTGGTTAAGTCTCTGTCAGTATTAGTGTTACAGTGGTTAAGTCTCTGTCAGTATTAGTATTACAGTGGTTAAGTCTCTGTCAGTATTAGTGTTACAGTGGTTAAGTCTCTGTCAGTATTAGTGTTACAGTGGTTAAGTCTCTGTCAGTATTAGTGTTCCATTGTTACAGTGGTTAAGTCTCTGTCAGTATTAGCGTGACAGTGGTTAAGTCTCTGTCAGTATTAGTGTTCCATTGTTACAGTGGTTAAGTCTCTGTCAGTATTAGTGTTACAGTGGTTAAGTCTCTGTCAGTATTAGTGTGACAGTGGTTAAGTCTCTGTCAGTATTAGTGTTACATTGTTACAGTGGTTAAGTCTCTGTCAGTATTAGTGTGACAGTGGTTAAGTCTCTGTCAGTATTAGTGTTACAGTGGTTAAGTCTCTGTCAGTATTAGTGTTACAGTGGTTAAGTCTCTGTCAGTATTAGTGTTACAGTGGTTAAGTCTCTGTCAGTATTAGTGTTACAGTGGTTAAGTCTCTGTCAGTATTAGTGTTACAGTGGTTAAGTCTCTGTCAGTATTAGTGTGACAGTGGTTAAGTCTCTGTCAGTATTAGTGTGACAGTGGTTAAGTCTCTGTCAGTATTAGTGTGACAGTTGTTAAGTCTCTGTCAGTATTAGTGTTACATTGTTACAGTGGTTAAGTCTCTATCAGTATTAGTGTTACAGTGGTTAAGTCTCTATCAGTATTAGTGTTACAGTGGTTAAGTCTCTGTCAGTATTAGTGTTACAGTGGTTAAGTCTCTGTCAGTATTAGTGTTACAGTGGTTAAGTCTCTGTCAGTATTAGTGTGACAGTGGTTAAGTCTCTGTCAGTATTAGTGTTACATTGTTACAGTGGGTAAGTCTCTGTCAGTATTAGTGTTACAGTGGTTAAGTCTCTGTCAGTATTAGTGTGACAGTGGTTAAGTCTCTGTCAGTATTAGTGTGACAGTGGTTAAGTCTCTGTCAGTATTAGTGTTACAGTGGTTAAGTCTCTGTCAGTATTAGTGTTACAGTGGTTAAGTCTCTGTCAGTATTAGTGTTACAGTGGTTAAGTCTCTGTCAGTATTAGTGTGACAGTGGTTAAGTCTCTGTCAGTATTAATGTGACAGTGGTTAAGTCTCTGTCAGTATTAGTGTGACAGTGGTTAAGTCTCTGTCAGTATTAGTGTGACAGTGGTTAAGTCTCTGTCAGTATTAGTGTTACATTGTTACAGTGGTTAAGTCTCTGTCAGTATTAGTGTTACATTGTTACAGTGGTTAAGTCTCTGTCAGTATTAGTGTTACAGTGGTTAAGTCTCTGTCAGTATTAGTGTTACAGTGGTTAAGTCTCTGTCAGTATTAGTGTTACAGTGGTTAAGTCTCTGTCAGTATTAGTGTTACAGTGGTTAAGTCTCTGTCAGTATTAGTGTTCCATTGTTACAGTGGTTAAGTCTCTGTCAGTATTAGTGTTACAGTGGTTAAGTCTCTGTCAGTATTAGTGTGACAGTGGTTAAGTCTCTGTCAGTATTAGTGTGACAGTGGTTAAGTCTCTGTCAGTATTAGTGTGACAGTTGTTAAGTCTCTGTCAGTATTAGTGTTACATTGTTACAGTGGTTAAGTCTCTATCAGTATTAGTGTTACAGTGGTTAAGTCTCTGTCAGTATTAGTGTTACAGTGGTTAAGTCTCTGTCAGTATTAGTGTTACAGTGGTTAAGTCTCTGTCAGTATTAGTGTGACAGTGGTTAAGTCTCTGTCAGTATTAGTGTTACATTGTTACAGTGGTTAAGTCTCTGTCAGTATTAGTGTTACAGTGGTTAAGTCTCTGTCAGTATTAGTGTGACAGTGGTTAAGTCTCTGTCAGTATTAGTGTTACAGTGGTTAAGTCTCTGTCAGTATTAGTGTTACAGTGGTTAAGTCTCTGTCAGTATTAGTGTTACAGTGGTTAAGTCTCTGTCAGATTTAGTGTTACAGTGGTTAAGTCTCTGTCAGTATTAGTGTGACAGTGGTTAAGTCTCTGTCAGTATTAGTGTGACAGTGGTTAAGTCTCTGTCAGTATTAGTGTGACAGTGGTTAAGTCTCTGTCAGTATTAGTGTGACAGTGGTTAAGTCTCTGTCAGTATTAGTGTGACAGTGGTTAAGTCTCTGTCAGTATTAGTGTTACATTGTTACAGTGGTTAAGTCTCTGTCAGTATTAGTGTTACAGTGGTTAAGTCTCTGTCAGTATTAGTGTTACAGTGGTTAAGTCTCTGTCAGTATTAGTGTGACAGTGGTTAAGTCTCTGTCAGTATTAGTGTTACATTGTTACAGTGGTTAAGTCTCTGTCAGTATTAGTGTTACAGTGGTTAAGTCTCTGTCAGTATTAGTGTGACAGTGGTTAAGTCTCTGTCAGTATTAGTGTTCCATTGTTACAGTGGTTAAGTCTCTGTCAGTATTAGTGTTCCATTGTTACAGTGGTTAAGTATCTATCAGTATTAGTGTTACAGTGGTTAAGTCTCTGTCATTATTAGTGTTACAGTGGTTAAGTCTCTGTCAGTATTAGTGTTACAGTGGTTAAGTCTCTGTCAGTATTAGTGTTACAGTGGTTAAGTCTCTGTCATTATTAGTGTTACAGTGGTTAAGTCTCTGTCAGTATTAGTGTTACAGTGGTTAAGTCTCTGTCAGTATTAGTGTTACAGTGGTTAAGTCTCTGTCAGTATTAGTATTACAGTGGTTAAGTCTCTGTCAGTATTAGTGTTACGGTGGTTAAGTCTCTGTCAGTATTAGTGTTACAGTGGTTAAGTCTCTGTCAGTATTAGTGTTCCATTGTTACAGTGGTTAAGTCTCTGTCAGTATTAGCGTGACAGTGGTTAAGTCTCTGTCAGTATTAGTGTGACAGTGGTTAAGTCTCTGTCAGTATTAGTGTGACAGTGGTTAAGTCTCTGTCAGTATTAGTGTTACAGTGGTTAAGTCTCTGTCAGTATTAGTGTTACAGTGGTTAAGAGTCTGTCAGTATTAGTGTGACAGTGGTTAAGTCTCTGTCAGTATTAGTGTGACAGTGGTTAAGTCTCTGTCAGTATTAGCGTGACAGTGGTTAAGTCTCTGTCAGTATTAGCGTGACAGTGGTTAAGTCTCTGTCAGTATTAGCGTGACAGTGGTTAAGTCTCTGTCAGTATTAGCGTTACAGTGGTTAAGTCTCTGTCAGTATTAGCGTTACAGTGGTTAAGTCTCTGTCAGTATTAGCGTGACAGTGGTTAAGTCTCTGTCAGTATTAGCGTTACAGTGGTTAAGTCTCTGTCAGTATTAGCGTTACAGTGGTTAAGTCTCTGTCAGTATTAGCGTGACAGTGGTTAAGTCTCTGTCAGTATTAGCGTTACAGTGGTTAAGTCTCTGTCAGTATTAGTGTTACAGTGGTTAAGTCTCTGTCAGTATTAGCGTGACAGTGGTTAAGTCTCTATCAGTATTAGTGGTACAGTGGTTAAGTCTGTCCAGGTCAGGGAACGTCTGTGTCTTTGATCTCTGCTGTCAGGCTCTGGATCTGCTCTGTGCTCTGTAATGCTGCTGATACCATTGATCTGCCGTCTCATATTACCAGACACAGAGCAGATAACTGGACTGTTACTGGAATTGATCCCCCTCTTATCCCCAGCTCTGCCCATAAACTCCCTCACACCCGTGGCCTTTTAAGAGCTGCTTAGTGCTGGTAGTGCACAAGTCTACTGCTCTCCACCTCCACATCTCCCTAACAGGCTGAGTATAGGTCTGGGGCAGCACTTTGCACAGCTCACTCTCAACATGTTCAGCACTTTGTTGGATGCCTCGTCCTAATTCACTGTCTTCCTCTGCTTTGTTCATCTCCTTCCATCACTCTCTCTCTCTCTCTTTGTCTCTCTCTCTCTTTGTCTCTCTCTCTCTCTGTCTCTCTCTCTCTCTGTCTCTCTCTCTGTCTTTGTCTCTCTCTCTGTCTTTGTCTCTCTCTCTGTCTTTGTCTCTCTCTCTGTCTTTGTCTGTCTGTCTGTCTTTGTCTGTCTGTCTGTCTGTCTGTCTGTCTGTCTGTCTGTCTGTCTGTCTGTCTGTCTGTCTGTCTGTCTGTCTGTCTGTCTGTCTGTCTGTCTGTCTGTCTGTCTGTCTGTCTCTCTCTCTCTCTTTCTATCGGTCTCTCTCTCGCTCTCGCTCTCTCTCTCCGTCTGTCTGTCTGTCTGTCTGTCTCTCTCTGTCTGTCTCTCTCTCCCTCTTTCTCTTTCTTTCGGTCTCTCTCTCTCTCTCTCTCTCTCTCTCTCTCTCTTTCTCTCTTTCTCTCTCTCTGTCTCTTTCTATTGTTCTCTCTCTCCACCCCTCTCTCGTTCTCTCTTTCTCTCACTCTATCTCTCTGCAGAAGAAACTGGTGCTGACGTTCCACACCTCTACCCCAGCGGCGTGTAAACATTTGTGGAAGTGTGGGGTGGAGAACCAAGCATTTTACAAGTGAGTCCCACAAAACACTGCAACACTCTCATATTCATCTCTCTTTCAAAGGTGGAACTTGTGTGTGTGTTTAACTAATTCTTCATTCTTGTGAAGACCCCACACAAGGTTAGCTGTGTGTGTGTGTGTGTGTGTGTGTGTGTGTGTGTGTGTGTGTGTGTGTGTGTGTGTGTACAAGTTTTACTATACTTGTAAGTATCAGAAGTCCTCACAAGAATAGCAAACCAACTCAAATTCAGAGAAGTGAGGACATTTTGCTGGTCCTCACTTGTAAAGGTTAGGGGTTATGGTTAAGATTAGGGTTCAAGTTAAGGTAACGGGTAGCGCTTAGGGAAAATAGGATAATTATTATTAATTTTTTAATTTTATTTTTTACCCCCTTTTCTCCCCAATTACGTGGTATCCAATTGTTAGTAGTTACTATCTTGTACGGGCTCGGGAGAGACGAAGGTCGAAAGCCATGCGTCCTCCTAAACACAACCCAACCAAGCCACAGCTGCTTCTTAACACAGTGCGCATCCAACCCGGAAGCCAGCTTCACCAATGTGTCGGAGGAAACACTGTGCACCTGGCGACCTGGTTAGCGTGCACTGCGCCCAGCCCGCCACAGGAGTCGCTGGTGCGTGATGAGACAAGGATATCCCTACCGGCCAAACCCTCCCTAACCCGGACGACGCTAGACCAATTGTGCCCAGAGCCTGGGCGCGAACCCAGAGTCTCTGGTGGCAGGAAAATAGGATTTTGAATGGGAATCAATTGTTGGTCCCCAAAAATTCCTCACAAGTATAGTAAGACATGGCTGTGTGTGTTTGTCTGTGTGTTTGTCTGTGCGTGTATGTGTGTGTGTGCGCGTAGACACTAGCCAGGTTGATTTGTGGCTGCAGACTGCTGTTGTCAGTAGTTTAATCCAGAGTTATGAGTGTGACTGGCTGGATGGATGGATGGATGGTGTTGGATGGGAGGGGTGGAGGGTTGGAAAGACAGACAGCACTGGCCCACAGGGCCAGCAGCTGAGCCTGGCTCCTGATTGCTTTTTTCTGGCTCCTGGGGGCTCGAGTTTCCCTGTTCCTCAGCAGAGAGGCAGGCTTGGATGTCAGATCAGAGCTCGTTAATCAAATGAGACTGAATTGAATTTAGAAAATGGCAGTCAAAGAGAGAACTGTGAAGTGCTGTCCTGGCACACATTAACCTTTTTGACAGGACCAACTAGACTGGATACCTGTGAAGTCCTATGAGTTCCTTTTTGACAGGACCAACTAGACTGGATACCTGTGAAGTCCTATTAGTTCCTTTTTGACAGGACCAACTAGACTGAAACAAACATTACATTTGGATACCTGTCAAGTCCTATGAGTTCCTAAATGCCAAATATAACTAATGAATCAATGTGCCATCTTGCTCAACAAACAATTATTTCCGTCTCTTTGACAGATGTGCAAAGTCAAGCCAGATCAAGACTGTGTCCAGCAGTAATATTTTCTTCAAGGGAAGCAGGTTTCGGTACAGGTGCGACATTGAATGCTTGGCTGTGTCACTGAGCCTTACTAAGCCAAGCTGTGTCCAGATAAATGCCCCTAGACTTATGTATTGTTTGTTTTGATCATTTCCCAAAGCATTTAACATGGCTTACATGCTACGTATCTCTTCATTTCAGCAGCTGGATAAGTGCCCTTGAGCAAGGCCCTTAACCATAATTGCTCCTGTAAGTCGCATTTGAAAGAGCGTCTGCTAAAATTAAAATGTAAAAGTCATGTTTTTCCCCCAATATGGACTAGGTCTAGGTAACATACTGTATAACATGTTGATATGATCTCAAGTTTGGGGACAATGTTTGGATTAAGGTTGATTTCCTGCTTTGGTGTAACTTTACCCTGTATGATACAGTACACACTGTAGAACTACACCAAGACAAAGTCACAGTGTAGAACTACACCTAGACAAATTCACACTGTAGAACTACACCTAGACAAAGTCACAGTGTAGAACTACACCTAGACAAAGTCACACTGTATAACTACACCTAGACAAAGTCACAGTGTAGAACTACACCTAGACAAAGTCACACTGTATAACTACACCTAGACAAAGTCACACTGTAGAACTACACCTAGACAAAGTCACACTGTAGAACTACACCTAGACAAAGTCACACTGTAGATCTACACCAAGACAAATTCACACTGTAGAACTACACCTAGACAAAGTCACACTGTAGATCTACACCTAGACAAAGTCACACTGTAGATCTACACCAAGACAAATTCACACTGTAGAACTACACCTAGACAAAGTCACACTGTAGAACTACACCAAGACAAAGTCACACTGTAGAACTACACCTAGACAAAGTCACACTGTAGATCTACACCTAGACAAAGTCACACTGTAGAACTACACCTAGACAAAGTCACACTGTAGATCTACACCTAGACAAAGTCACACTGTAGAACTACACATAGACAAAGTCACACTGTAGAACTACACCTAGACAAAGTCACACTGTAGAACTACACCTAGACAAAGTCACACTGCAGAACTACACCTAGACAAAGTCACACTGTAGAACTACACCTAGACAAAGTCACCCTGTAGAACTACACCTAGACAAAGTCACACTGTAGAACTACACCTAGACAAAGTCACACTGTAGATCTACACCTAGACAAAGTCACACTGTAGAACTACACCTAGACAAAGTCACACTGTAGATCTACACCTAGACAAAGTCACACTGTAGATCTACACCTAGACAAAGTCACACTGTAGATCTACACCTAGACAAAGTCACACTGTAGAACTACACCTAGACAAAGTCACACTGTAGAACTACACCTAGACAAAGTCACACTGTAGAACTACACCTAGACAAAGTCACACTGTAGAACTACACCTAGGCAAAGTCACACTGTAGAACTACACCTAGACAAAGTCACACTGCAGAACTACACCTAGACAAAGTCACACTGCAGAACTACACCTAGACAAAGTCACCCTGTAGAACTACACCTAGACAAAGTCACTTATTGGGTTTTCCAAAATGACATTTTGTTTTTCTCTTTAGTGGAAGAGTTGCAAAAGAAGTCATTGAAGCTAGCTCCAAGATCCAGAGAGAGCCACCGGAGGTGCATAGGTGAGAGAGAGAACAGAACCTCACTGTCATGTAGTTAGTACCACATACCAGGAAAATGTGTGTTTAGTCTGGCAAATCAGATAACAAGTGCTGTTCATACCATGTTTCAGGTTACACTTTGGGCAGAGCAGAAGCTTCAACTCACTGAGCCACAAAAACCTGATCATAAACATGGAGCCTCTTGTCCCTGCACTGCCCTCCACCAATGAGTATGAAGAGACCTCGGCAGACAATGGTAAGAGCACGCAGTCACACACACACACACTCAGGCAAATAATACATACACACATACACACATACCGGCCGCATCCTTGGGTTTGCTTGGTCTCCAATGACAGCTGTTAGGTATCCAACTCTCGGAGTTGGAGTGTAAATTGAGAAGCTGATGCTACGGTAAGCCTCGTTTCCCTGGAGACTCCAATCACAGAGCTAAAAATACACCTCCCATGAGCCTCCCTGAGGACACCATGCTGGTAATGACCAGTCACGGAAGTGCACCATGACATCACGGAAACAGACCTAGGACCCAAGCTAGGGTTAGCGTTAACAGTAACTTAATTAGCACATATTAGCACACACACGTGTGTGTGTGTGTGTGTGTGTGTGTGTGTGAGATACAGCAGTCTTTATTACTTTGTTTACTAAACCTCATGTTAGTCTCATCCTCAGATATACAGTACAATAGATGGCTTGTAAACGGTAGGCTGGTTTATGTGTGCCATAGAAGCTGGTGCCTCTTGTCCTGTAAATGGTATAAGGTGGAGTTTCTCCAGACTAGGACTGACAGGCTGGTAGTATGTATAGTGGTCGTTAGTTGTTCCAGACTAGGACTGACAGGCTGGTAGTATGTATAATGGTCGTTAGTTGTTCCAGACTAGGACTGACAGGCTGGTAGTATGTATAGTGGTTGTTAGTTGTTCCAGACTAGGACTGACAGGCTGGTAGTATATATAGGGGTCAGTATAATAGTGTTCTGCCGAGGGACCACAGAGCCGAATCCATCAGCTCTACTGCTGACACTCTGGCTTAACACTGGCCTAGCATCAGTTTATCCCCAGGAGGCTGTCTGACCAGACCTGCCCTTGGGGGGGAACAGAGATGGAAGAAAGAGAGGGGGAGGTGAAGAAGAGAGAGGCGAGGAGAGAGGGAAGAAGAGCAAAGGGGAGAGGGGGAAGGAGGAGAGGAGAGAGGGCAGAAACCTGAACCAGCCACTCTATGTATGGGTGGACCAATCAGTCATATACAGTGCCGTGCGAAAGTATTCGGCCCCCTTGAATTTTGCGACCTTTTGCCACATTTTAGGCTTCAAACATAAAGATATAAAACTGTATTTTTTTGTGAAGAATCAACAACAAGTGGGACACAATCATGAAGTGGAACGACATTTATTGTATATTTCAAACTTTTTTAACAAATCAAAAACTGAAAAATTGGCTGTGCAAAATTATTCAGCCCCCTTAAGTTAATACTTTGTAGCGCCACCTTTTGCTGTGATTACAGCTGTAAGTCGCTTGGGGTATGTCTCTATCAGTTTTGCACATCGAGAGACTGACATTTTTTCCCATTCCTCCTTGCAAAACAGCTCGAGCTCAGTGAGGTTGGATGGAGAGCATTTGTGAACAGCAGTTTTCAGTTCTTTCCACAGATTCTCGATTGGATTCAGGTCTGGACTTTGACTTGGCCATTCTAACACCTGGATATGTTTATTTTTGAACCATTCCATTGTAGATTTTGCTTTATGTTTTGGATCATTGTCTTGTTGGAAGACAAATCTCCGTCCCAGTCTCAGGTCTTTTGCAGACTCCATCAGGTTTTCTTCCAGAATGGTCCTGTATTTGGCTCCATCCATCTTCCCATCAATTTTAACCATCTTCCCTGTCCCTGCTGAAGAAAAGTAGGCCCAAACCATGATGCTGCCACCACCATGTTTGACAGTGGGGATGGTAGGTTCAGGGTGATGAGCTGTGTTGCTTTTACGCCAAACATAACGTTTTGCATTGTTGCCAAAAAGTTCAATTTTGGTTTCATCTGACCAGAGCACCTTCTTCCACATGTTTGGTGTGTCTTCCAGGTGGCTTGTGGCAAACTTTAAACTACACTTTTTATGGATATCTTTAAGAAATGGCTTTCTTCTTGCCACTCTTCCATAAAGGCCAGATTTGTGCAATATACGACTGATTGTTGTCCTATGGACAGAGTCTCCCACCTCAGCTGTAGATCTCTGCAGTTCATCCAGAGTGATCATGGGCCTCTTGGCTGCATCTCTGATCAGTCTTTTCCTTGTATGAGCTGAAAGTTTAGAGGGACGGCCAGGTCTTGGTAGATTTGCAGTGGTCTGATACTCCTTCCATTTCAATATTATCGCTTGCCCAGTGCTCCTTGGGATGTTTAAAGCTTGGGAAATCTTTTTGTATCCAAATCCGACTTTAAACTTCTTCACAACAGTATCTCGGACCTGCCTGGTGTGTTCCTTGTTCTTCATGATGCTCTCTGCGCTTTTAACGGACCTCTGAGACTATCACAGTGCAGGTGCATTTATACGGAGACTTGATTACACACAGGTGGATTGTATTTATCATCATTAGTCATTTAGGTCAACATTGGATCATTCAGAGATCCTCACTGAACTTCTGGAGAGAGTTTGCTGCACTGAAAGTAAAGGGGCTGAATAATTTTGCACGCCCAATTTTTCAGTTTTTGATTTGTTAAAAAAGTTTGAAATATCCAATAAATGTCGTTCCACTTCATGATTGTGTCCCACTTGTTGTTGATTCTTCACAAAAAAATACAGTTTTATATCTTTATGTTTGAAGCCTGAAATGTGGCAAAAGGTCGCAAAGTTCAAGGGGGCCGAATACTTTCGCAAGGCACTGTATTTTTTAATGTCCTCTACTTGTCAGTGTTACCTAAACATGCAAACACATCAGATAGAAGTCAAAGCAAAAGCAGTGCACTGGAATGACATTCAGATTAACAAAAATGACATTCACTCTCATGGGATGGTTGGCTAAAAATAATTAACTGAAAGCCACACCCCCAATTAGCCACCAATATGACTGAGGCATATGTCCCTGTGCTTCTATAGCTATATATGTACCAGGCCACTGTCTACTTCATTAGTTCATTTAGCAATCAACACAGCTGATAAACCAGTGCCTTTATCACAGTCCACACACGTATATTGTAGCTTTAATTATCTATAAAACTGCACATTTTCCTCTTTGCCCCATGGCAAAATGTGTGGAATTACAGGACATTAGCTTTAAAAAAAAACACATTTTCTCTCAGCCTCATGTTAAAATGTGTAGAATAGTATGAGATTAGTTATAAAACTGAAAATGTTCATCTTTGCACAATGTGTAGCATTCCAGGATGTAAGCTGTTTCCCCAAACATTTCTGCAGGCCCACACACCAACGGTTTTCTGTCTACGCCACTGTCCTGAACTTAGTGTTTGCCATCCGTCAGCGGGGGTGAGGTATCAGGAGACATCCAGGGGGCCTGTCTCTACCTCTGAGTTATACCCCCGAGGTGTTACCCCCTGGATTCTAACACACACACACATACACACAAACGTCCCTCTTTCACATTCCCATTTAGGGCATTACGTTATTACACGCATAGGACTCTATTCTCACTCTAGTCTGCTTCTTATCCACCATCCTGCGGGACAATTTACAGCATATGCCTGCCGGGAAAAAATGATCTTGGCTGGGTTTTAAAGAACTACCAGAGTGGCCATTTCATCTGTCACCTCTCGAATGACTGGACCGGAGCAGGAAGCAGTCACCAGCAGCAGGTGTTGGTGTTGACCAGGCCTATAGACCCTGAGCCTCCGTAGTCTCTGTAGGCCTCCTATGACTGACTAGCACAGCCTGTCTAGTCTACCCCAGGGCCACTGAGGGCCACTACACAGGGCCGGGTTGGCTGGTCGGCTGGCTGGCTGGAAGAGGACTGGCCACCCCTCAGAGCCTGGTTCCTCTCTAGGTTCCTGTCTGTCTAGGGAGTTTCTCCTAGCCACCGTGTCTCTACATCTGCATTGCTTGCTTTTTAGGCTGGGTTTCTGTATAAGCACTTTGTGACATCCGCTTGTTTGAAAAGGGCTCCATAAATACATTTGATTGTTAAATTGATAACCCTAAGGGGGTTTTAGGAATATAAACCCCTTCATATGCATCAGCATGAATGGGTAATATAACAGTATGTGAACATGTATGTGTTTGTGTGGGAATGAGACATAGTAATCTCCTCTGGCCCCCTCTCTCCCTAGCGTCTCTGGGCCCCCTCTCTCCCTAGCCTCCCTGGCCCCCCTCTCTCCCTAGGTTCCCTGGCCCCCTCTCTGCCCCCTCTCGCCTAACCTTTCTGCCCCCCCTCTCTCCTATCCTCTCTGACCCCCTCTCTACCAAGCCATTCTGCCCCCCTCTCTCCTATCCTCTCTGACCCCCTCTCTCCTAAGCCATTCTGCCCCCTCTCTCCTATCCTCTCTGACCCCCTCTCTACCAAGCCATTCTGGCCCCCTCTCTCCCAACCTCTCTGGACCCCTCTCTCCTAACCTTTCTGACACCCCTCTCTCCTAGCCTCTTTGACCCCCTCTCTCCTAACCTCTCTGCACCCCTCTCTCCTAACCTTCCTGACCCCCTCTCTTTCTCTTTCTAGCTCCCCTGGCCCCCTCTCTCCTAACCTCTCTGGCCCCCGTCTCTCCTAACCTTTCTGACACCCCTCTCTCCTAGCTTCTTTGACCCCCTCTCTCCTAGCTTATCTGGCCCCCTCTCTCCTAGCCTCTGGCCCCCTATCTCCTAGCCTCTCTGGCCCCCTCTCCTAGCCTCTGGCCCCCTCTCTCCTAGCTTCTCTGGCCCCCTCTCTCCTTGCCACTCTGCCCCCCTCTCTCCTAGCTACTCTGGCCCCCTCTCCTCCTACCCTCTCTGGCCCCCTCTCTCCTTGCCTCTCTGGCCCCCTCTCTCCTAGCTTCTCTGGCCCCCTCTCTCCTTGCCTCTCTGGCCCCCTCTCTCCTAGCTTCTCTGGCCCCCTCTCTCCTAGCTTCTCTGCCCCCTCTCTCCTTGCCACTCTGGCCCCCTCTCTCCTAGCGTCTCTAGCCCCCCTTTATCCTAGCCTCTCTGGCCCTAATCAGTCAGAGATTAGCTGGCCCTCTCTGCAAGACCAGGGGTGTAAAAATAGGCCCTCCTGCTTTTGGGATGATCCACCCCTAATGCCCTGTCTTTGTTAACGCTGCTGACATTGAAGTCATCTGGGAGAGTTGTGTGTGTGTGTATGCGTGTTAAACCTGGTGCAGAGCTCAGAGGACAGTCAGTCAGTGTGTGTGGGAGTCGAGGCGCTGCCGGGTCAGAGTTAACGGGGGAGCAAAGTAGCCATGGAGCTTCTGGAGCAGAGGACTGAGGCAGATATTGGGTTGGGAGTCGGGGACCCTCTGGGGTCTGGGGGTGTCTTGCGGCAGCCGACGGACTTGGGTGAGGGGCTGGGTGAGGGGCTGGGTGAGGAGCTGGGTGAGGAGCTGGGTGAGGAGCTGGGTGAGGGGCTGGTTGAGGAGCTGGGTGAGGGGCTGAGTAAGGGGCTGGTTGAGGAGCTGGGTGAGGAGCTGGGTGAGGGGCTGAGTAAGGGGCTGGGTGAGGGGCTGGTTGAGGAGCTGGTTGAGGAGCTGGGTGAGGGGCAGGGTGAGGGGCAGGGTGAGGAGCTGGTTGAGGGGCTGGGTGAAGGGCTGGTTGAGGAGCTGGGTGAGGAGCTGGTTAAGGGGCTGAGTGAGGGGCTGAGTGAGGGGCTGAGTGAGGGGCTGGTTGAGGAGCTGGTTGAGGAGCTGGGTGAGGAGCTGGTTGAGGGGCTGGGTGAGGGGCTGGTTGAGGAGCTGGTTGAGGGGCTGGGTGAGGGGCTGGTTGAGGAGCTAGGTGAGGAGCTGGTTGAGGGGCTGGTTGGGGGGCTGGGTAAGGAGGAAGAGGAGATCCTAGGTGTGGGTTGTGGGGAGGTTCTGGAGGAGCGGGGAGATGCGGTGCGCTGCCGGTTAAAGATCACCACCAGTCACAACCTGCAGCTCCGCATGGCCAACCACACGGCCCGGGACGTCTATGTACGCCTGCTCGGCCACGGGGAGCGCATCTCTGGGACCGGTACGGAACCATGGAATCAATGGGATGGGGCGGGTGTGTGTGTGTATAATCAGTAGTGTATGCACAGTCCGGGGAAATAAACTATTTAATAATGTACACTGTTAACATGTCTTTCTGACCTTGCTCCATAAACTCAGTTGATTTACTGACGTTGTTGTCGGGTCAAGCCTGTTGTTTGTTAATGGTTTGTTTATGGTTTAGTGTGAACGAGACATTGGCTGGACTGGAGCATCAGTGACGAGCGTCCACTGTATTTGTGATAGTTTTATGGAGCTCTGCTGTCTCTGGTGTCTGGTTTCACAAGGCTAGAGTGGCGGGACATAGCGGGGAAAACCGTGTGTGTGTGTGTGTGTTGAGGAGGAGCTGCAGGAATCTAACGGCTCAGTCTGTCACCTGATCTGAGTACAAAACCACCCGTGATTACATTATCTACTGCTAAACTGACAGGGGAACAGAGAGCGAGGGGGGAAGTGAGTGTCTGGTGATTGTTATGTGAGCTCTCTACCATTAATATGGGAGGCTCACTCACTCCTTAGTGATCAGTTGACCTGAAGGAGAGGACTCACTCCTCAGTGATCAGGTGACCTGAAGGAGAGGACTCACTCTTCAGTGATCAGGTGACTTGAAGGAGAGGACTCACTCCTCAGTGATCAGGTGACCTGAAGGAGAGGACTCACTCCTCAGTGATCAGGTGACTTGAAGGAGAGGATCACCATGAGGTGTCTAGAATGACAAAACAGCTCCCTTCCACCTCTCTCTCTCTACCCTGCACCTCTCTCTCTCCCCTCCATCTCTCTCTCCCCTCCATCTCTCTCTCTCCCCTCCATCTCTCTCTCCCCTCCATCTCTCTCTCTCCCCTCCGTCTCTTTCTCCCCTCCACCTCTCTCCGTCTCCTCTCCAACTCTCCCCATCTCTCCTCCACCTCTCTAACTCTCTGTCTCCCCTCCACCTCTCTGTCTCCCCTCCACCTCTCTAACTCTCTCCTCCACCTCTCTAACTCTCTGTCTCCCCTCCACCTCTCTCCATCTCCCCTCCACCTCGCTGTCTCTCCTCCACCTCTCTAACTCTCTGTCTCCCCTCCACCTCTCTCCATCTCCCCTCCACCTCGCTGTCTCTCCTCCACCTCTCTAACTCTCTGTCTCTCCTCCACCTCTCTCCATCTCCCCTCCACCTCGCTGTCTCTCCTCCACCTCTCTAACTCTGTCTCTCCCTCTCTGGTCCCGCTTTGAGGTCATTTGCACGCCAACTCATTGTTGACTCTGGCAGTTTCCATAGCAGCCGTCACGCGTTGTACATTCCAGGACATAGTACAACCACCCACATACATACATCTTTCTACATGCCCAAAGGTTTGAATACATACATACATACGTACATGGCATAGTTACTGAGCACATTTACGTTACATACATACATACCAGTAAATGTGTGTGTTTGGCTGTACATACATACATACATACATACAGTAGATGTGGTCTTAGCCTAATGAAGCATTGTGTTTTATACAATATGTACAACTTGCTCAAACGCTGTGTGTTTGTCTTAGAAGTGGCCCAGCAGATGGGGAATGTGTATGCCCATCATGTCTCTTGTGAGGTACGGGAGAAATGCAGACTGGCAGTGAGTCACACATCACTGGGAGTTTAGCCCAGAGACATTTCCTAATCCACAGCAGGAAGACAGCTGGGCCTATT
Source organism: Oncorhynchus nerka (assembly GCF_034236695.1). Taxonomy (NCBI): domain Eukaryota; kingdom Metazoa; phylum Chordata; class Actinopteri; order Salmoniformes; family Salmonidae; genus Oncorhynchus; species Oncorhynchus nerka. The sequence continues at coordinate 14,531,401 of NC_088422.1, read as the reverse complement.
TTAAACCCACACACACACACACACACATACATACATACATACATACATACATACATACATACATACATACATACATACATACATACATACATACATACATACATACATACATACATACATACATACATACATACATACATACATACATACATACATACATACATACATACATACATACATACATACATACATACATACATACATACATACATACATACATACATACATACATACATACATACATACATACATACATACATACATACATACATACATACATACATACATACATACATACATACATACATACATACATACATACATACATACATACATACATACATACATACACATACATACATACATACATACATACATACATACATACATACATACATACATACATACATACATACATACATACATACATACATACATACATACATACATACATACATACATACATACATACATACATACATACATACATACATACATACATACATACATACATACATACATACATACATACATACATACATACATACATACATACATACATACATACATACATACATATACATACATACATACATACATACATACATACATACATACATACATACATACATACATACATACATACATACATACATACATACATACATATAATTATCCTGTATGTTCAAGCTTCAGATATGCCTCTGAACTACTGAACAGCCTTGAGTCTTTTATCACCTCAGGAGGGTATGAAGATGTGCTGTACACACACTGTCTGTTCTATGTTCTAGTGTTGGAGTCTGTTCTAGTGTTGGAGTCTGTTTGGTGTTCTAGTGTTGGAGTCTGTTCTAGTGTTGGAGTCTTTTCTAGTGTTGGAGTCTGTTCTGGTGTTGGAGTCTGTTCTGGTGTTGGAGTCTGTTCTAGTGTTGGAGTCTGTTCTGTGTTCTAATGTTGGAGTCTGTTCTGTGTTCTAGTGTTGGACTCTGATCTGTGTTCTAGTGTTGGAGTATGTTCTGTGTTCTAGTGTTGGAGTCTGTTCTGTGTTCTAGTGTTGGAGTCTGTTCTAGTGTTGGAGTCTGTTCAGTGTTCTAGTGTTGGAGTCTGTTCTAGTGTTGGAGTCTGTTCTAGTGTTGGAGTCTGTTCTAGTGTTGGAGTCTGTTCTGTGTTCTAGTGTTGGAGTCTGTTCTAGTGTTGGAGTCTGTTCTGTGTTCTAGTGTTGGAGTCTGTTCTGTGTTCTAGTGTTGGAGTCTGTTCTGTGTTCTAGTGTTGGAGTCTGTTCTAGTGTTGGAGTCTGTTCAGTGTTCTAGTGTTGGAGTCTGTTCAGTGTTCTAGTGTTGGAGTCTGTTCTAGTGTTGGAGTCTGTTCTAGTGTTGGAGTCTGTTCTAGTGTTGGAGTCTGT
>NC_088422.1:14425002-14527502 GCF_034236695.1 Oncorhynchus nerka | reverse complement strand
TTACAATCAGCTATTGGTTTTGACATGGAACTCGATAGCCTATCACTGAACTCAATAGGGTAAATAAGTGGATAAGAATAAGCGAATATCAGCTCTTTCTTTTTTTACAGGACTACTGGCTCTGAAGGACTCTGTTCACTTGTCCCCCCTGAAGCCATCTACCACCCCCACGGAACGAGAGCTGGAGTGGCTGGAGGGCTCTGCTCTGGGGCAGCACAAGGAGGACGAGGCCCCTACTAGGGCTGGGGGGGAGGCAGAGGGGCAGGAAGAGGATGAGGAGGAAGAGGAGACGAGTGGAGTCCTGACCATCTCTGAGTTGGTGTACAACCCCTGTGCCAGCATGCTGCCCACGCCGGTGGACGACGGCCAGGGAGGGGTTGACCTGCTGTTCCAGAGCCCCATCCAGAGCCCTGCTCGCCTGCTGAGAGAGCTACATGCTGACCCTGACATCCAGGCCCAGCTGGTGGCCGAGAGGGTGCGTGACCGTGCCTTCGAGCGTGCACGTGTGGTGGGGAGGAGCATGTTAGGTAGCGGGCTTCGCCTCCTGACGAGGAATGAGCGGGTGAACACGTGCGTGCTGAGCGCGGTCCGCCTCATCGCCATGGTGATAGGGGTGCTGCTGGTTGCCGTACCGATGCTGCTGCTGCTGCTGGAGTCGGACATAGACGTGTCGTTTTTGCACGAGATCAGGCAGACACCTGAGTTTGAGCAGTTCCACTACGAGTACTACTGCCCACTGCGTCGCTGGATCCTCTGTAAGACCAGCATGGTCATGGAGAGGCTGGGATGGGACTGAAGAGGAGAGGAGACACGAGAGTGGAAAGACAAATGGAGGAGTAGGAAGAGGAGGAAAGTTGAGGGAGGGTTGCTTTCACTCTGTACCATGTTTCTGTCTGCTCGCTCCTGATGCTGACACGCTGATGGGTATTGGTTGTGATTGGACAGTGATTTTCTAGTAGGTACGAGACAAATATGTCTCTGGAGCTCATTTGATTGACTCTCCTCTTCATAACAGAGTCAGTGATTGATCCCAGACACTGTCAGTAATGGCGGAGTGGGCGGGATAGAGAGAGAACATAGATCTGAGAGCAACCCTATATCACTGGCAACATAACAGCCACAGCCTACAGATAGATACACTACATGACCAAAAGTATGTGGACACCTGCTTGTCGAACATTTCAGTCCAAAATCATGGGCATTAATATGGAGTTGGTCCCCCTTTGCTGCTATAACAGCCTCCACTCTTCCGGGAAAGCGTTCCACTAGATGTTGGAACATTGAGCAGGGACTTGCTTCCATTCAGCCACAAAAGCATGAGTGAGGTTGGGCACTGATATTGGGCAATTAAGCCTGGCTCACAGTCGGCGTTCCAATTCATCCCAAAGGTGTTAGATGGGGTTGAGGTCAGGGCTCTGTGCAGGCCAGTCAAGTTCTTCCCCACTGATCTTGACAAACCATTTCTGTATAGACTTCACTTCGTGCATGGGGGCATTGTCATGCTGAAACAGGAAAGGGCCTTCCCAAAACTGTTGCCACAAAGTTGGAAGCACAGAATCTTCTAGAATGTCATTGTATGCTGCAGCATTAAGATTTCCTTTCACTTGAACTAAGGGGCCTAGTCCTACCCATGAAAAACTTCCCCAGACCATTATTCCTCCTCCACCAAACTTTAGAGTTGGCACTATGCATTCGAGCAGGTAGCGTTCTCCTGGGACCGCCAAACCCAGATTCGGTTGTCAGACTGCCAGATGGTGAAGAGTGATTCATCACTCCAGAGTCGAATGGCGGCAAGCTTTACACCACTTCAGCCGACGCTTGGCATTGTGCATGGGGATCTTAGGCTTGTCTGTGGATGGAAATCCATTTCATGAAGCTCCTGACAAACAGTTCTTGTGCTGACGTTGCTTCCAGAGGCAGTTTGGAACTTGGTAGTGAGCACTCGGTGGTCCCGTTCTGTGAGCTTGTGTGGCCTACCACTTCGCGGCTGAGCCATTGTTGCTCCTAGACATTTCCACTTCACAGTACCAGCACTTACAGTTGACTGGGAAAGCTCTAGCAGGGCAAAAATTTGAAGAAATTACTTGTTGAAAAGGTGGCATCTTATGACAGTGCCACGTTGAAGGCCACTAAGCTCTTCAGTAAGGCCATTCTACTGCCAATGTTTGTCAATGGACATTGCATGGTTATGTGCTCGATTGTATACACCTGACAGCAACGGGTGTGGCTGAAATAGCCCAATCCACTAATTTGAAGGGGTGTCCACATACTTTTGTATATATAGTGTATATATGTATATTTACAAAAAAAATGAATATTGATCTAAATAAATCTTTAAAGTTCTTTTTAATGTTTTGTAAAAAATAAATGTGATGCAAAGTATTTCAGGAATTTTTCAGTCAGAGGATCTACTTACAAGTTAATTGAAGCTATGGGTTGGGGGTCAAAGTCAACTATTTTTAAAGACTACTGTCACTCGGCTTGACTGGTAGCACCATGGGTTTTACTACAAAGATATAGCACAATCTTTTACAACACATATGAACTGTTTCAGATTCTCTGATGTCATTGGAGTCAGGTGGCACAGGTTTGGTTAACTGTCTGTTTGTGTTGAACTAAATGTGATATTATTGAAGGTTTCAGTCAGTCACCTGGCAAGTGGATTTGAGAGTTTTAACATAAATATGTGATGTTAGCAACAGTAGAATACAGTGCCTTTCGGAAAGTATTCAGACCCCTTGACTTATTCCACATTTTGTTAGGTTACAGCCTTATTCTAAAATGGATGAAATTGTTTTTTTTCCCTCATCAATCTGCACACAATACCCAATAATTACAAAGCAAAAAACGTTTTTTAGAAATTGTTGTTAATTTATTAAAAATAAAGACCAGAAATATCACATTTACATGATTATTGAAACCTTTTAGTCAGTACTTTGTTGAAGTACCTTTGGCAGCCATTACAGCCTCGAGTCTTCTTGGGTATAACGCTACACCTGTATCTGGGAAGTACCTTTGGCAGCCATTACAGCCTCGAGTCTTCTTGGGTATAACGCTACACCTGTATCTGGGAAGTACCTTTGGCAGCCATTACAGCCTCGAGTCTTCTTGGGTATAACGCTACACCTGTATCTGGGAAGTACCTTTGGCAGCCATTACAGCCTCGAGTCTTCTTGGGTATAACGCTACACCTGTATCTGGGAAGTACCTTTGGCAGCCATTACAGCCTCGAGTCTTCTTGGGTATAACGCTACACCTGTATCTGGGAAGTACCTTTGGCAGCCATTACAGCCTCGAGTCTTCTTGGGTATAACGCTACACCTGTATCTGGGGAGTTTCTCCCATTCTTCTCTGCAGATCTTCTCAAGCTCTGTCAGGTTGGATGGGGAGCGTTGCTGCACAGCTATTTTCAGGTCTCTCCAAAGATGTTCGATCGGGTTCTGGCTGGGCCACTCAAGGACATTCAGAGACTTGTCCCGAAGCCCCTCCTGCGTTGTCTTGGCTGTGTGCTTAGGGTTGTTGTCTTGTTGGAAGGTGAACCTTCTCCCCAGTCTGAGGATCTGAGCGTTCTGGAGCAGGTTTTCATCAAGGATATCTCTGTACTTTGCTCCGTTCATCTTTCTCTCAATCCTGACCAGTCTCCCAGTCCCTGCCGCTGAAAAACATCCCCACAGCATGAAGCTGCCTCCACCGTGCTTTACCGTAGGGATGGTACCAGGTTTCCTCCAGATGTGACACTTGGCATTCAGGCCAAAGAGTTCAATCTTGTTCTTTAGGTGCCTTTTGGCAAACTCCAAGCGGGCTGTCATGTGTGTTTTACTAAGGAGTGGCTTCCATCTGGCCACTCTACCATAAAGGCCTGATTGGTGGAGTGCTGCAGAGATAGTTGTCCTTCTGTAAGGTTCTCCCATCTCCACAGAGGAACTCTAAAACTCTGTCAGAGTGACCATCGGGCTCATGGTAACCTCCCTGACCAAGGCCCTTCTACCCCGATTGCTCAGTTTGGTCTGGCAGCCAACTCTAGGAAGAGTCTTGGTGGTTCCAAACTTCTTCTATTTTAGAATGATGAAGGCCACTGTGTTCTTGGGGACCTTCAATGCTGCATAATTTTGGGAGGTATTCTTCCCCAGATCTGTGTCTTGAAACAATCCTGTCTCAGAGCTGTACGGACAATTCCTTCGATCTCATGGCTTGGTTTTTGCTCTAGAAGAAAAGAAACGCACAGCTATTTAGGCGAGGTGCTGGCTAGCGGAGTAGAACACTTGAAAATAAAGGAGAGCTGCACTCTCTAGGAGCTCAGATGCAAAAATGTAATGTCCAACGTTTCGACAGCCAAGCAGAAACGTTGGATATTACATTTTTGCATCTGAGCTCCTAGAGTGTGCGGCTCTCCTTTGGTTTTTGCTCTGACATGCACTCTCAACTGTGGGACCTTATATAGACAGGAGTGTGCCTTTCCACATCATGTCCAATCAATGAAATTTACCACAGGTAGACTCCCATCAAGTTGTAGAAACATCTCAAGGATGATCAATGGAAACATGATGCACCTGAGCTCAATTTCGAGTCTCATAGCAAAGGGTCTGAATACTTATGTAAATAAGGTATTTCTGGTTTTAGTTAAATTTGCAAACATTTTTAAAAACTGTTTTCACTTTGTCATTATGGGGTATTGTGTGTAGATTGCTGAGGATTTGTATGTATTTAATCCATTTTAGAACAAGGCTGTAACGTAACAAAAGGTGGAAAAGGCAAGGGGTCTGAACTTTCCGAAGGTACTGTATATCTCATGGTCAGTCGGAACTGAAATGCCAGGCTGTATAGAAAAGGAAAGTCATTCATGGCTGTTATTTTATGATTGTAGTGGTTGACCAATAAGAGGATGCATTAGTAAGATATTGGTGAAGCATCGTGGCAGATGATTGGTAAGTGATGGTTTGAATGGGAGGGCCATACAGCTGTCAGTTTAATATCTACTTATTATGTTACCTTAAGTACAGTAATATTGAGAGAAGCAGCTGGTGGTGGGGAAAAACATGTTCAGATTCATTGGTTGTGAGTGAAAGGTAATACAGCATGAACAGAATTCTGATCAGCCGAAATAGCCAAATACACTTAATGGCCAGTTTATTAGGTATACCCATCTAGCCTCCAGAACAGCCTGAATTCAGCGCACCTAGCTCCTACGATCATACCACGTACAAAGTCACTTAGGGCACTGGTTTTGCCCATTCTAACATTCAATGGAACAGTAACTGAATGCCTCCCTGCCTGTCTGCCTGCTTTATATAGCAAGACACGGCCACCTGACTCACTATCTGTAGGAGCGAATCATTTTTGTGAACGGGGTGAACCTAATAAACTGGCCACTGAGTGTATATCAATTTGGACCGTATTCTCAGGAAAGGACATACGCACGTTGAATTATGTCTCTGTGTGTGCAAACACAATATGATCTAAACGAACACCACATTAAAACACACAACTTACTTTATAGTCGTAAACATTTTGTGAATATAAAATATCCTTTAATTAACCCTATCATTATATCTCAACAGGTTTGTAGCCATAAATGTCAGTTAAATTCTGTATCTTTTATTCTCTAACACACAGGCACTGACTCATTGTCACAGCTCAATCTTCTGGTCCCAATTTACAAGTACTCTAATGACCCACAATGTCTTTAACTCGTCTGCAGTACTGTAGGATGACCACAGAAATCACTCTCATTACCCCTATTCTATTAGCCACAGTGTAATCATCAAATGTGTGTTCATGTGAATAAACGATAACGTTATGCGTAACCAGCTTTAAACAGTGGGCTGAACCAAGGAGATGTTCTCCCACGGCACTGACTTCAAAACATACTTGTTTTCTTTTTCTCAGAGACATTACACACTTTCAAGGTATACCCCCCCCCCCCCCCCCCCCACACACACACACGTATAACACAATGTATAGGCCTAATGTATACACATGTCCAATAAGACATGCCCTAGCGTCAGTACTTTGTTAATAGGCCACACCCTTTAGTGGGCCTGACCTCACTCATGCTGTGGATGAGCTCTGAGCTGCAGACTGCATGCCTTCGTCTGTAAATACTGTTATATAGAGAAAAGCCAATCGTGGTGCAGAACTTTCTTTCTTTGTGTCTTTCGCTTGTAAGCAACCCATGTGTAGGTTACCTTCCAGCTTAGATGCATGCACGACATCCATATTTTAGCAAGTGGGTAGTGCACAGTGGGTAGTGCACAGAATAACCTTGAGTGACGTTGTGCGAGGTGTAGGGGGTTTTCAGTTCAGCGTTCGTTATTCTGAAAGCCACTAGAAGCCAACTGTCTGCCTGAGATTTTTGGGGCATTAAAAGAAGCCAATCAGATGGCAAGAAATTAAATTCTATAATGATGGTCAGAGGAAATGCATAATGAAACCAGTGATCATGTAGAACCATAAACCAGTTTAGCAGATTCATTTTATTTAAATCCAGCACGTTTGATACTGCATTTCAAAACATGGGGACTATTGTCCATTTGGAATTGTGTCTCAAGTAGAATAGGTTGCTTTTATGTGTCTGTGACCATAAACATAGCTAGATGTCTAACACCTGACCTTATTGCTAACATATGTCACTGATGATGTTAGCATGGACACACACATCATGTTATCCATATCATAACAAGCCAGTCTATGACAAAGGCCATAGTATTCTGTGGACGATAAAGTTCTGAAGCCCAATAACACCGTAGCATTCTCCTTTGTGTTATCTATTTCTCAGCCTTTCCATCATGTTTTCTTAGCAGGGAAACTGCCCACAATGAAGCTCTACAGAACATGTTTAGTTTGTTTTTAATGTTTTTCAATCAGTGTTTAAGGACTGAGAGTTGAAAGTACCATGCTAGTGATAAAGTTATGTCATCACAAGTTGAAAGACTGAAATGCAATTTATACACTGCTGATTTGGCCGTCAAGACTCGGCACAAATACTGTGATTAAAAAACAACATGCAATCACATGAGTTGATGTCATACGTACCACCCACTTTCTCTTCAGTGATCTGATTCAAAAAGATCGTCCAGGTGTATGACACGTATATGCAAACCTGTAAGACATCACATGGTACAGATGGAAGGAGATGTTCTTTCATAGATTATTTCGATGTTAAATGGGCATGTAACGTGTTTTGCACGGATAGCAGCGTTACCCTCCGTAGCTGTTTGTTGTTATCAGTTTGTAGGACTTGTTTTTGTTATTCGGTCTCTTTTAAAACAACTCTGGGAGTAAATTGAGAAAAAAAAGAGCAAGTTTTCAGTTGTTTGACCACTGCTGGAACACAAAGCCTTATGAACTTTGTAAAGTGAATTTTGAATGTTTGTATGTTCAAAGAAAAACATGGTTGTTTTATATGTTAATACTGCCACAATAAAGCCCCCCAAATGAATATATATTGAAATATGGTGTACTGTTAAGTTAATGAATTTATTGAACATAAAAGAGCATGTAGACTTTTTTTTCAATCAGAAAACACAATATTTTAATAATATTGGCAAATAAAGTTAATTAAAGGTCCAATGTAGACATTTTTATCTCAATATCAAATCATTTCTGGGTAACAATTAAGTACCTTGCTGTGGTTGTTTTCAATAAAATAATTAAACAAGAATAGGTACTTAGCAAAAAGCAACGACTGTGAGGAAAACAGAAAACTCTTTATTATTGCTCTATTAAAAACTCCATCCGCCGCCTTTTCAAACAGCTCTTACACTAAAAGAGCATTAGCATTATTTTCACATTTTCTCAGTATTATTCCAACCTCAAAGTGTGGGAATATATATAAAGCACAGGGAAATTATGTTTTTGACTGCACTAGGCCTTTAAGCTTGTGGTTTATGTGGACTGTACATTGAAATACAAATTCTAAAACCCATTTTATTTACCTAATGCCTATGTAACTCTACCCCATGGTGTACTGTACGTGATTATGTGGTTGACTATACTGCATTATTAATGTGGAAACAATATTGTTTCTACTATAAAGCATTGTCCTTTGAAAGCAGGCATTTACTTTCTTTATGAGGGTATACATTTTTATTTACATTTGTCGCTATGGAGACACTGGCCAAGCCCTGTAGTGGGTTGTCTCTCGCTGCAGTCTCCCTTGGTGAGTAAGTATGTGTCTTGTTTCTATAACAACGTTTGTGTGAGCAGCTCAGCAGCTGAAGGGACCGGAGTGGAGAGACTTCTGGGTAAGAAGCTATTCTTATAGCAAATGATAGCAACAAGTAAACGTTTATATGGCAAACCACTTTCAGTTGAATATGTGTGTAGGCTACAAGTTTTGTGTCTGTACTTCTGGTCTGTTGATTTTACTTAAGTGCATAGATGACATACAGTATGTTTACAACCTTACAACCAAGGCTTTAATACATTGAGTTTATCTCACTTCCTGTCATTTCGATTTCAGCATGAGTATGATTGGAGTGCCAACGGGGAGCAGCGAGAGGACGGGACGGTGGGAATGCAGACAGGGTCAGATGATGTAGTTCACATGATACTGGGTGTGGCCACAGGGTCAGAGGGTGTAACCAGAGGGTCAGAGGGCAGTGTGGTCCTGGGTCTAACAGTGAGTGTTAGCAGGGAGAGTTCTCTGGAGATGGATCCCGGTCTCCTGGAGGTCTCCGTCCTGACTGAGCAGCAGAAGCTACGCCATGTGTTGGACTGGGCTAAGAATTTCCTCGGGACCAGTCAGGATGGGCACAATCTCAGCAGAACCTCCCCTTCCTCCCCGCATTTGCACTCTACTTCAGCAGCGCATCGACTCGAGGTCGGTGGAAGAGCTGCTGTCTCCCCCCTTGGAACCTTTCACAATCTTGTCAGAAGCAGAAATGTGAGAGAAAACATGGTAGGCCAATCAGAGCCTCTGACCAGGCTTCCATACACCACCCCACTGCCCTGCCACACTCTCTCCCACACCCCAGGTGGCCGTGAGTTTTCTGGGCCTGAGTTTAAAGAGAATCCTAGGCATAAGGAGCTGGTCCTGTTCTCTGGCCCACAAGAGGATAACAATGACCAACCACGTTTCCTTGGTGTAGACAACCCTCAGGCAGACCAGACTCCCCACAAACCAATAGCTCCTCATCCTGAGGGGAGAGATGGTGTTTCCATCAGTGAGAGCCTAAGAGACAGAGACAGTAGCGTTACAAACTGTTGCTCCTCAGGGGACAGTGACACTATCCTACGGTTGCCTGGATATGGTCCTTTATCCAGAGCCCATGACCTCATATCAAGGGAAGGGGGTTGTGGAGAGAGAGAGGACAGAGTTTTGGGAATGCAGGAACAGAAAGAGGAGAAGGCGGTGGCGGAGGAGGAGGACCCAAAAACAGGCCTTGAGGGAACCAGTAGTATCATACCTTATGGATCCTCTAGGGTCACACTAGAGGGTGAACATCTAGATTGGGGAGCCAACGGCTGGGTGTCAGAGGGCCTGAGTGTGTATGAGGAGTATCTGCTGTGTGTGTCCCGTTTGGACCACCTCAGAACAGAGCAGAACCAAGCACCTGCAGACGTCATGACCCTACCTGCTGACGTCATGACCCTGCCTGCTGACGTCATGACCCTACCTGCTGACGTCATGACCCTACCTGCTGATGTCATGACCCTACCAGCTGACGTCATGACCCTGCCTGCTGACGTCATGACCCTGCCTGCTGACGTCATGACCCTGCCTGCTGACGTCATGACCCTACCTGCTGACGTCATGACCCTACCTGCTGACGTCATGACCCTACCTGCTGACGTCATGACCCTGCCTGCTGACGTCATGACCCTGCCTGCTGACGTCATGACCCTACCTGCTGACGTCATGACCCTGCCTGCTGACGTCATGACCCTACCTGCTGACGTCATGACCCTGCCTGCTGACATCATGACCCTACCTGCTGACGTCATGACCCTACCTGCTGACGTCATGACCCTACCTGCTGACCAAACGGCTGACCACTCCGAGCAACCTCTGAGTGCTGAGCTGGTGGTTGCTAAGCAACATGTCCATCAGGACATCCACAACGAGGGGAGGCGTGCACCATTCAAGAGTTCAGAAGTGAAGAACAGTAGAGGTATGTCTATAATATAGGACCCAGCATCCTATTCAGACGTGAAATAAAACAGCATACCTACCTTACCTAGCGATGACGTACACACTCATTACATACAGCTCTGTGTGTTGTAGAGACCGTGCCATGATATCTCTGGGTGTGTTCTTTGTTTGCCTTTGGTCAGTGATGCAGCCCAAGAGCAGCGGAGGTCAACCTGGTGTCAGGAGTCAGGCTCGTGTCAGAGGTCGCGGTCATTCCTGGAGGTTCTGGGAAAGGTCAAGCCTCTCCTGGTCATCCTTCACTCATGGAGAAGTGCTGCCACGGTAACATCTTTCATGAGAAGAGCTGCCACGGTAACATCTTTCATGAGAAGAGCTGCCATGGTAACATCTATCATGAGAAGAGCTGCCATGGTAACATCTATCATGAGAAATGCTGCCACGGTAAAGTCTATCATGAGAAGAGCTGCCACGGTAACATCTATCATGAGAAGAGCTGCCACGGTAACATCTTTCATGAGAAAAGCGTCTGCGAAATGGCATAACACTATTTTTTTGTAAAAAATGTAAGTGAGTACCGGCACTTTTTTAATTCCACAAAAAACACTGGAAGCTGCCCTGTGGCAAGTCACACTCAAAGGGAGTCACACTGCCCTCTGTAGTCTATCAGCGGGACTGCACCTGCACTCAGAAAGACATCAGCATGCGTGGTGTATTCATTAGTGTATAAAACCTGAAGAACATACACACATCCAGGTACTTTCCACAGGTGCTGGAGTTGTAGGCTCATGGAAAACAGAAAGGAAAACGCCACACTGCTGCTCGTGCTCCCAGGTCATATTTATTTACAACATTTCGACCCTTAGGTCTTCATCAGGCATCCATATCCCAGGTTGGGGTGGAAGGTCCTACATATAGGGGCAGTACTCATTAGTGCACACCATAGTAAAGCGTAGCAAAACATTTTGCAACAGACAAAGTTTTGCAGTGATAATGGGCATTGGGGCAGCAGGTAACCTAGTGGTTAGTGTTGGACTAGTAACTGGAAGGTTACAAGATCGAATCCCCGAGCTGGTAAAAGGTACAAATCTGTCATTCTGCCCCTGAACAAGGCAGTTAACCCACTGTTCCTAGGCTGTCGTTGAAAATAAGAATTTGTTCTTAACTGATTTGCCTAGTTAGATCAAATTAAAAAATTGTTATTGGAGAAGTTCAGGTTAGTCTCTCCCTATTTTCACCCGTTTGCTTCCATTTAGTTCCTAGTTAATAGCCTGACCTCTAGAGATTGTATTTATTTTTATTTAACCTTTATTTAACTAGGCAAGTCAGTTAAGAACAAATTATTATTTACAATGACGGCCTACCAAAAGGCAGAAGGCCTCCTGCAGGGACGGGGGCTGGGATTAAAATATATATATATATATAGGACAAATCACACATCACGACAAGAGAGACAACACAACTTTACATAATACTGTAACCAGACAGATTAGATGAACTGTCACTGACATCTCCCTCCTTTTGGCTGCAGGTCCCAGCTCCCCAACAGACTCCACTCAGCAGGTGTAGTGTCCTGTTCTGGACTCAGACCACCAACAACACTTCAGCTCCCTCTGGGTGAGCACAGCAGAGACAACTGTATTACTATACACTAGATTACTATATGTCAACTGATGCATATTATAATGTATGTGGAACAGTTTATAGTATATCAAATCTTAGTTTATAGATACCTTTTTATCTGTAGTATACTGTCTAACTAAACCCTTTATCAAGTATAAAGTGTAATTACCACAGTAATAGATAAACAAGTTAATTGAACGAGTATTGTTATAACTCCAAGTAGTCACCAGTTATTACAGAACCCTGTTTCTTAGAACACAAAGCTATACAAGAATCCAGAATGCAGGGCATAAAAGGTTGAAGAAGTTACATAATGCATGTTGTGTTTTTTGGGGAAACTCAAGATCTTGGTTTGAAATTAATTTCGCCCCTCACAACCTCGCAATAGTCATAAGACTCTTCACGGATTTAGACAGAATGAAAGCGAGATTACACACACAGACACACGCACGCAAACACACACACACACACACACACACACACACCCTTACTGTTACAGGTCTTTCATTTGATTTCCCTGTTTTTGTTTCGCTACACTTTTTGGTTTGCTTCCTTTTTTTTAGTTTGTGGTGTTTTTTTGTTGTTTTTTTGCCTCTTCTTGGGAAAATGTTGTGGGGCACTCATGGTGGGTGTCGTTTAGGTCCCATTTGTTGTTGCTAGTCAACTTTAAGTGGACACCCACCGTAAGTGGTATGTTGTTTTGTATCTGTATCACACATGCCTGATGTAAAGCATTTTGTACATCTTTAGGCAGTGCTGTGAATACCAATGCAACTAATATTCCTGTGACCAGGGCTCTCAAACTGGCAGTAAGATGCATTTCTATACTGTATTTCATTACTGACCGCTAAACAGTCAAACAGCTGAGCACTGGTTATGTACATCTGTGGTGTGTGTGTTGATGGTAGTGTAAAGGTGTGTGTGTTGATGGTAGTGTAAAGGTGTGTGTGTTGATGGTAGTGTACTGGTGTGTGTGTTGATGGTAAGTGTACTGGTGTGTGTGTTGATGGTAGTGTAAAGGTGTGTGTGTTGAGTGTAGTGTACTGGTGTGTGTGTTGAGGGTAGTGTACTGGTGTGTGTGTTGATGGTAGTGTACTGGTGTGTGTGTGTGTTGAGTGTAGTGTACTGGTGTGTGTGTTGATGGTAGTGTTCTGGTGTGTATGTTGAGTGTAGTGTACTGTACACTGTGTTGATGGTAGTGCACTGGTGTGTGTGTTGATGGTAGTGTACTGGTGTGTGTGTTGAGTGTAGTGTACTGGTGTGTGTGTTGAGTGTAGTGTACTGGTGTGTGTGTGTTGAGTGTAGTGTACTGGTGTGTGTGTTGAGGGTAGTGTACTGGTGTGTGTGTTGATGGTAGTGTGCTGGTGTGTGTGTGTTGAGTGTAGTGTACTGGTGTGTGTGTTGATGGTAGTGTACTGGTGTGTGTGTTGAGTGTAGTGTACTGGTGTGTTTGTTGATGGTAGTGTACTGGTGTGTGTGTTGAGTAATCAGTAGAATACACTCTCTCCCCCAGCCTGTAGGGGGCTGTGTACAGTGGCTGTCTCTCCCTGATGAGGTATGGGTATCCATACTGTCCCTCCTGCCACACAGAGATCTGTCTACAGTGGCCCAGGTCTGCCTCCACTTGCTCCGACTGGCCAATGACCACACACTATGTAAGTCTCTGAGGAAGTGAATGAACGAGTGAGTGAGGTGTGTGGGTCTTCCTCTGTCCCCAGCTGTCCCCTAGTAAGACTCTCTGGCGAAACAGGAGTTAACGAGAGCTGTGAAATCACACACACTCACACACAAACAACATACCCATAATACTTATATCAAAGTAAAAATGTTTAATTCTTTCAAACTTTATTTCTCTTTAGGGCAGGTTGTTAGTGTGGAGAACAGCTCATCTTTAACTGACCAATGGCTGAGCAGTGTGGGTGTGCGTAATCCTCGAAGCCTGACTATCTACAGGTGCAGCGGACTGTCAATCACCCCGAGCGGGCTAGAGGAGTTTTTCAAACTAAGTCAAGCTTCTCTGGAGGTAGTTTTAACCCGTCACATAATGTACCAACTGCTGTGTTGTACAGAAAGATCGAGAGCTGTAATAATGTGAAGGAAACAAAAACACTGTTATTTTCGTCCCGTTGTGAGACCTGTTCATTGGCTACAGGTGCTGAGTGTGACAAGCTGCAGTGGGCCTGGTCTCCATGGTGACCTGGTGCTGACTCTGAGTGGTCAACACTGTGATCACATGACCTGTGTGGACGTCAGCTGGAGCGGAGCGACTGACACGGGCATCAAAGCACTGACTGACACCTGCACTGGGTAGGCCTTAGTGCCATTACCATCGTTAATACGTGGTTAATGTAAAAATTATCACATTTGATGATATCGCAGTTTGATGTTGTTATGCGTTTATGCGTTTATGATATGCGTTTAACAAGGCTTTCAGATAACATGAATTAACATGGCTTGTGACTCATGTCTGCAGCCTGAAGACTGTTGTTCTCAATGGTTGCCAAGTTACAGATGAAGCCCTGAATGCCCTCGTCATAAGATGCAGAGACAGGTGAGTTGCAAAAAAGTGTGGAAAAGGCTTTTGTACTTTGATGTGTGTGTGTGTGTGTGTGTGTGTGTGTGTGTGTGTGTGTGTGTGTGTGTGTGTGTGTGTGTGTGTATTTGATGCTTAGTAGTCAAATCAAATCAGATCAAATCTTATTGGTTACATACGCATAGTTAGCAGATGTTAATTTGAGTGTAGTGAAATGCTTGTGCTTCTAGTTCCTACAGTGTAGTAATATCTAACAAGTAATAATGCGTGTGCGTGTGCGTGTGTGTGTGTGCGTGTGCGTGTAACTTGTATGTTAGTTTATTTTAATGTGTGTGTACCAGTCTGCGCAGGTTGGAAGTGTTTGGCTGCCTGTCTATCAGTCCCTCATGTCTGAACACAGTGTCAGAGTTGTGTCCTGGGCTGGAGACTCTGAACATCGGCCAGATCCCTAAGGTCACTCACCCCTATCTGACCCTGGTGACGTCACGACTCAAACGCCTTCACTCCCTTAACCTGACTGGACTGCACGCAGTAAGTGTGTGTGTGTGTGTGTGTGTGTGTGTGTGTGTGTGTGTGTGTGTGTGTGTGTGTATTTGATGCTTAGTAGTCAAATCAAATCAGATCAAATCTTATTGGTTACATACGCATAGTTAGCAGATGTTAATTTGAGTGTAGTGAAATGCTTGTGCTTCTAGTTCCTACAGTGTAGTAATATCTAACAAGTAATCTAACAAATTCACAACTACCTTATACACACAAATGTAAAGGGATGGAATAAGAATATGTACATAGAAATATATGGATGAGCGATGGCCGTGTGGCTTAGGCAAGATTCAGTAGATGGTATAGAATACAGTATATATGTACATATGAGATTAGTAATGTAGGATATGTAAATATTATTAGTAATGTAGGATATGTAAATATTATTAGTAGTCATTGATGTTCATCCCACCTGTATAGGTGAGTGATCAGACAGTTCATCAGGTCCTCCTGCAGTGCCCTGAACTCCAGAGGCTGACCCTCAGCTCCTGCCCTGGAGTCACTGACATGAGCCTGCACAAGATCAGCACCCACGCTCCCCACATCAGGTATGCTTCTATGTATACGCAAACAGCCAGCCTGTAAGTCAATCACTCATTCATTCAGTCATTCACTCTTGTTTCACACGTTTGCTTGTGTGTGTGTGTGTGTGTGTGTGTGTGTGTGTGTGTGTGTGTGTGTGTGGTCTGTGTCTGTGGTGTGTCTGTGGTGTGTGTATGCATGTCTGTCTGTGTCTGTGTGTGTGTCAGGTTGTTGGATCTAAGTGGCTGCGGTAAGGTGAGTGATGCTGGTGTTAAGGCTGTAGCTGTGGCCTGTAGATGCCTGCAGTACCTGGACCTGAGCTCCACCGCCACAGGGAACAGAGGGTAGGCTACACTATCAGTGTGTCTTAAATGGCACCCTATTTCCTTTATAGTGCACTACTTGTATTATGTGTTTATTTGGATCCTCATTAGCTTTTGCAGAAGCAGCAGATACCCTTCCTGGGGTCCATAGGTTTCTGATACTGTACTATATAGGGAATCTGGTGCCATTTGGGACAGAGACTATGTTACAGGGCTACTATAATATATCACATACTCTACATCTACTTCCGGCACTGACAGAGATGGCCGCCTCGCCTCGCCTCGTATTTAGTTTTTTTACGTGTTATTTCTTACATTGGTACCCCAGGTAATCTTAGGTTTTATTACATACAGTCGGGAGGAACTACTGGATATAAGAGCAACGTCAACTCACCATCATTACAACCAGGAATACGACTTTCCCGAAGCGGATCCTGTGTTTTGCCCACCACCCAGGACAATGGATTGGATCCCAGCCGGGGTACCAATAGAACCACGCCGTAAAAGGGGCAGACGAAGCGGTCTTCTGGTCAGGCTCCTGAGACGGGCACATCGCGCACCGCTCCCGAGCATACTACTCACCAATGTCCAGTCTCTTGACAACAAGGTTGATGAAATCCGAGCAAGGGTAGCATTCCAGAGAGACATCAGAGACTGTAACGTTCTTTTCTTCACGGAAACATGGCTCACTCGAGAGACGCTATCGGAGTCGGTACAGCCAGCTGGTTTCTTCACGCATCGTGCCAACAGAAACAAACATCTTTCTGGTAAGAAGAGGGGCGGGTGGGTATGCCTTATGGTTAATGAGACGTGGTGTGGTCACAACAACATACAGGAACTCAAGTCCTTCTGTTCACCTGACTTAGAATTCCTCACAATCAAATGTCGACCGCATTATCTGCCAAGAGAATTCTCTTCGATTATAATCACAGCCGCATATATTCTCCCCCAAGCAGACACATCGATGGCCCTGAACAAACTTTATTTGACTCTATGTAAACTGGAAACCACATATCCTGAGGCTGCATTCATTGTAGCTGAGGATTTTAACAAGGCTAATCTGAAAACAAGACTCTCTAAATTCTATCAGCATATTGATTGTGCTACCAGGGCTGGTAAAACCCTGGATCATTGTTATTCTAACGTCCGCGATGCATATAAGGACCTCCCCACCCTCATTTCGGAAAGGCTGACCACGACTCCATTTTGTTGCTTCCAGCCTATAGACAGAAACTAAAAATGGAAGGTCCCGCGCTCAGGTCTGGTCAACGCTGGTCCGACCAATCTGATTCCACGCTTCAAGATTGCTTCGATCACGTGGATTGGGATATGTTCCGCATTGCGTCAAACAACAACATTGACGAATACGCTGATTGGAGTTCATTAGCAAGTGCATCGGCGATGTTGTACCCACAGCAACTATCAAAACATTCCCCAACCAGAAACCATGGATTGATGGCAGCATTCACGCAAAACTGAAAGCGCGAACCACTGCTTTTAACCAGGGCAAGGTGACCAGAAACATGACGGAATACAAACAGTGTAGCAAGGCAATCAAACAAGCTAAGCATCAGTATAGAGACAAGTAGAGTCACAATTCAACGGTTCAGACACAAGAGGTACAGTGCCTTGCGAAAGTATTCGGCCCCCTTGAACTTTGCAACCTTTTGCCACATTTCAGGCTTCAAACATAAAGATATAAAACTGTATTTTTTTGTGAAGAATCAACAACAAGTGGGACACAATCATGAAGTGGAACGACATTTATTGGATATTTCAAACTTTTTTAACAAATCAAAAACTGAAAAATTGGGCGTGCAATATTATAACACCATATTACCCTCCAAACTCGTCATCAAGCTCGAGACCCCGGGTCTCGACCCTGCCCTGTGCAGCTGGGTACTGGACTTCCTGACGGTCCGCCCCCAGGTGGTGAGGGTAGGTAACAACATCTCCACCCCGCTGATCCTCAACACTGGGGCCCCACAAGGGAGCGTTCTAAGCGCTTTCCTGTACTCCCTGTTCACCCACGACTGCGTGGCCATGCACGCCTCCAACTCAATCATCAAGTCTGCAGACGACACTACAGTGGTAGGCTTGATTACCAACAACGACGAGACGGCCTACAGGGAGGAGGTGAGGGCCCTCGGAGTGTGGTATCAGGAAAATAACCTCACACTCAACGTCAACAAAACAAAGGAGGAGATTGTGGATTTCAGGAATCAGCAGAGGGAGCACCCCCCTATCCACATCGACGGGACAGTAGGCGAGAGGGTAGTAAGTTTTAAGTTCCTCGGAGGACACATCACGGACAAACTGAATTGGTCCACCCACACAGACAGCGTGGTGAAGAAGACGCCGAAGCTCCTCTTCAACCTCAGGAGGCTGAAGAAATTTGGCTTGTCACCAAAAACACTCACAAACTTCTACAGATGCACAATCGAGAGCATCCTGTCGGGCTGTATCACCGCCTGGTACGGCAACTGCTCCGCCCACAACCGTAAGGCTCTCCAGAGGGTAGTGAGGTCTGCACAACGCATCACCGGGGGCAAAATACCTGCCCTCCAGGACACCTACACCACCCGATGTCACAGGAAGGCCATAAAGATCATCAAGGACAACAACCACCCCAGCCACTGCCTGTTCACCCCGCTATCATCCAGAAGGCGAGGTCAGTACAGGTGCATCAAAGCAGGGACCGAGAGACTGAAAAACAGCTTCTATCTCAAGGCCATCAGACTGTTAAACAACCACCACTAACATTGAGTGGCTGCTGCTATACATGTAAAAAATGTATCACTAGCCACTTTAAACAATGCCACTTAATATAATGTTTACATACCCTACATTACTAATCTCATATGTATACTGTACTCTATACCATCTACTGCATCTTGCCATCTTTATGTAATACATGTATCACTAGCCACTTTAAACAATGCCACTTAATATAATGTTTACATACCCTACATTACTAATCTCATATGTATACTGTACTCTATACCATCTACTGCATCTTGCCAACTTTATGTAATACATGTATCACTAGCCACTTTAAACGATGCCACTTATATAATGTTTTACATACCCATACCCTACCCTACTGTACTCGATACCATCTACTGCATATTGCCTATGCCGTTCTGTACCATCACTCATTCATATATCTTTATGTACATATTCTTCATCCCTTTACACTTGTGTGTATAAGGTAACTGTTGTGAAATTGTTAGGTTAGATTACTCGTTGGTTATTACTGCATTGTCGGAACTAGAAGCACAAGCATTTCGCTACACTCGTATTTATGGTGGGGTCATAAACCTTACCCAAGGGCCAACGTCATGACAACATGCTCCCTTTTTTATTTGTATTTTTATTTTATTTCACCTTTATTTAACCAGGTAGGCTAGTTGAGAACACCTTTATTTAACCAGGTAGGCTAGTTGAGAACACCTTTATTTAACCAGGTAGGCTAGTTGAGAACACCTTTATTTAACCAGGTAGGCTAGTTGAGAACACCTTTATTTAACCAGGTAGGCTAGTTGAGAACACCTTTATTTAACCAGGTAGGCTAGTTGAGAACACCTTTATTTAACCAGGTAGGCTAGTTGAGAACACCTTTATTTAACCAGGTAGGCTAGTTGAGAACACCTTTATTTAACCAGGTAGGCTAGTTGAGAACACCTTTATTTAACCAGGTAGGCTAGTTGAGAACACCTTTATTTAACCAGGTAGGCTAGTTGAGAACACCTTTATTTAACCAGGTAGGCTAGTTGAGAACACCTTTATTTAACCAGGTAGGCTAGTTGAGAACACCTTTATTTAACCAGGTAGGCTAGTTGAGAACACCTTTATTTAACCAGGTAGGCTAGTTGAGAACACCTTTATTTAACCAGGTAGGCTAGTTGAGAACAAGTTCTCATTTACAATTGCGACCTGGCCAAGATAAAGCAAAGCAGTTCGACCGGTACAACAACACAGAGTTACACATGGAGTAAAACAAACATACAGTCAATAATACAGTAGAAAAACAAGTCTATGTACAATGTGAGCAAATGAGGTGAGACAAGGGAGGTAAAGGCAAAAAACGCCATGGTGGCGAAGTAAATACAATATAGCAAGTAAAAAATATATTTAAAAAACACTGGAATGGTAGATTTGCAGTGGAAAAATGTGCAAAGTAGAGATAGAAATAATGGGAGTGCGAAGGAGCAAAATAAATAAATAAATACAGTAGGGGTAGAGGTAGTTGTTTGGGCTAAATTTTAAAAACCGACAATTAAAAATAAGTATTGCCCTTGGTTCAGTTCAGCGCTATCTGAAGTCATACACAACAGAGATTCACAGACTCGGCAGTCTTTCAGGCGGTTGAGAAATCTGTGTGTAAAACTAGTTAAAAAAGCTCAATTCGATATTATGTTAATACACTATCTGAATGTACAGGGAACCCTGCTACATTTTGGAAAGATGTTACATCACTGAAGAGTTGTGTCTCCTTTTCTCTCCCCCAAATGATACATTTAGATTCCGGCCCTATTACTGACAAAATTGATATCATGAATGCATTAATCACCATTTTATCTCTGCGGGCTGTATTTGAATGTATTTCAAGGCCAGATCTTGAAAAGAGTATTTTGGATGTTGATGGTGAATCTATTGAATAATACTGAAAATGCTGGTTGTGTGCGTATTGTCGTTGTCCTGTTGGAAGGTGAACCTTCGCCGCAGTCTGAGGTACTGAGTGCTCTGGATCAGGTTTTCATCAAGGATCTCTCTGTACTTTTCTCCATTCATTTTTCCCTCGATCCTGACAAGTCTCCCAGTCCCTGCCACTAAAAACATTCCCACAGCATGATGCTGCCACCACCGTGCTTCCCCGTAGGGATGGTATTGGCCAGATGATGAGTTGTGTCTGGTTTCCTCCAGATGTGATGCTTGGTATTCAGGCTAAAGAGTTCAATCTTGGTTTCATCAGACCAGATCATCTTGTTTCTCATAGTCTGAGAGTCCTTTAAGTGCCTTTTGGCAAACTCCAAGAGTGCTGTCATGTGCCTTTTACTGAGGAGTGGCTTCCGTCTGGTCACTCTACCATAAAGGCCTGATTGGTGGAGTGCTGCGACTCAATCCTGTCTCTGACCTTTACGGACAATTTTTTCAACTTCATGGCTTGGTTTTTTCTCTGACATGCACTGTCAACTGTGGGACCTTACATAGACAGGTGTGAGCCTTTCCAAATCATGTCCAATCAATTGAATTTACCACAGGTGGACTCCATTCAAGTTGTAGAAACATCTCAAGGATGATCAATGGGAAACAGGATGCATCTGAACTCAATGTTTTGTCTCATAGCAAAGGGTCTGAATACTTATGTAAATAAGGTATTTCTTTTTTTTATTTTTCAATATATTTGAAGGAATATTTTAAAATATGTTTTCACTTTGTATTTATGGGGTATTGTTAGTAGATTGATGAGGATGTTTTATTTATTTAATCCATTTTAGAATAAGGCTGTAACGTAACAAAATGTGGAAAAAGTCAAGGGGTCTTATTCCTTTCCGAATGCACTGCATATATTTTATTTTATTTTTATATGGATATTATTTTTTTTGAGACAGTTTGCTACAGCAGGAATATATTCCATCAGAAACAGGAAATGTGAGTTGGTATGTGGATTATAATTCATGGACATTTTTGTAGGGCTTGATACATTTTTCATTAGATCAAATCAAGTCTGAAATTTCAAAGTGGAAATTGCAAACTTTCGAAGCCTTTTTAAAACTCAAATACAGTACAAATTTGCATGACCTGCTTTGCAAGAAAATTCTGTGATCAAATTAAGATCCTACATTTGTAGACTAAACCCACAGTCATGCAGAAGCTTGCAGGGTTGATATTCTAATGATTCCATGCTTATAACATTCTTGACTTCTTCTTGGCTGTGTGTGTGTGTGTGTGTGTCACTGACTATGTGTGTAACTTGTGTGTCACTGACTGTGTGTGTAACTTGTGTGTCACTGACTGTGTGTGTAACTTGTTTGTCACTGACTGTGTGTGTAACTTGTGTGTCACTGACTGTGTGTGTAACTTGTGTGTCACTGACTGTGTGTGTAACTTGTGTGTCACTGACTGTGTATGTAACTTGTGTGTCGCTGACTGTGTGTAACTTGTGTGTCCCTAACAGGGTGAGCCTGTTGGCAAAGTACTGCAGCACTCATCTCCACACTGTCAAACTGAGCTTCTGCCAGATCAGCCCAGAGGCCATCCACAACCTCAGCAGGCAGTGCAAACGGTAGAACTAAAGCACACATGCATGTCAACGACGTAGGGTGGTTTTCCCCACTAACGCCTAAGGTTAACATTGGGGAGGGGAAGCTGATCCTAGATCTGTACCTTGGGAAACCCCAGAGGCATAACACACAAAGTGATAAGCAGATAGATTGAGAGGAAAAATCAACGACCCTTAGAAATGTCAGTTTTCTGTTGATTTCTGTTCAGGGAATTTTAATAAGGGCTTTATAAAAAAAAATGTCTAATGGTCCTCTCTCTCTCTGTCTCTAGTTTGAAGCTACTGCATCTCTACGGCTGTGCCTACATCCCTACTGAGAAGGAGATCAGAGACATCAACCCCACGGTTACACTCTACCCGCTGACTTGATACACACACACAGACACACTTACCACGACTTTGTAAATACAGCCTGTGTGATATGAAGAGTGCCCACAGCACAAGTGTGTCAAGGGCCCTCCTTCCATCACCTCCTTCATACAATGATGTGGTGTCAGGCAAGCTTTATCCAAATTACATCTATCTAGTCAAGATACAAATATTTTGTAGATTTAACATTTTTAAAATGTACATGCTGATTGTTAGTGAAAGTTTCCCATTCTCTGGGAGGCTCCCGAGTGGTGCAGCAGTCAAAGGCACTGCATCTCAGTGCAAGAGGTGTCACTACATCCCCTGGTTTAAATCCAGGCTGTAGTGGCCCAGTGTTGTCCAGGTTTGGCCAGGGTAGACCGTCATTGTAAATAAGAATTTGTTCTTCACTGACTTGCCTAGTTAAATAAAGGTAAAATACAAAATATGTAGCAGCCAGACAGAAATGGGTCTTGGTCTTCTAGACTATCTCTATGGAAACACTTTTTTTTTGTGTGTGTGTTTTGTTTATTCAACCTATTACAGGTAATTATGTTACTGCGCTTGTTCGGACACACAGTTCTCGTTTGTTTTGTTCCTCTTTTTCTCGAAGTTGTGAGGTTGACACAAGAGACTGCTAAAGTAGGTAAGCCGCGTCAGCGTAACATTCCGCAATACGTTTTATCACAGGGGACAATTTTAGGACTCATCATTGTAGTCTGTATGAAAATGTGGGATGGACCTCTCTGTCTGGAAGAAGAGAGCTGCATTCTCTTTGATTTATTTACAAAGATATCTTACAGAACATGCCTCCATATGTAACTTCATTAATTAAGGTAAGAATCATAAGTTACCAAACCTGTTCTCGGGAATGGACAACACTAGATCCCTTCAGTCTCCACAGATTTGGGAAAATCTGCGTTTTGTTTTTAGGCCCCTAATTTGTGGAACAATCTGCAGAGTTCACTGCAGTTAGATGTGCCGGTGCCACTCAGGAAGTTGAAATGATTGATTGAGGTCCTCTATGTCGTTGAATGTGATTGTTTTTATTAAATATGTTTCTTTTGGTTTATTGTATGCTGAATTATATTGTTTTGTACACAAATGTGTGCATGTTGCTTTATAATTATGTTTTTATTGTAATGTATACAGGGCTCTCTTGTAAAATAGACTTTTAATCTCAAATTGACTCCATGTTTAAATGAAGGTTGAATAAATAACAATAAATTATCCGAGCACAGAGAGCATCACCATGGTCACTGGCCACAAGAATGATGGAGTTTCTTGGGGACCTTCAATGCTGCAGATATGTTTTGGTAATGTAAAAAAATGTAGAAAAATTGAAGGGGTCTGAAAACCTTCCGAATGTGCTGTATATACACTACCGGTCAAAAGTTTTAGAACACCTACTTATTCAAGGCTTTTTCTTTATTTTTTTATATTTTCTACATTTTAGAATAATAGTGAAGACATCAAACCTATGAAATAACACATGGAATCATGTAGTAACCAAAAAAGTGTTAAACTAATCCAAATATATTTTATATTTGAGATTCTTCAAAGTAGCCACCTTTTGTCTTGATGACAGCTTTGCAAACTCTTGGCGTTCTCTCAACCAGCTTTATGAGGTAGTCACCTGGAATGCATTTCAATTTTGCAGGTGTGCCTTGTTAAAAGTTCATTTGTGGAATGTATTTCCTTCTTAATGTGTTTGAGCCAATAAGTTGTGTTGTGACAAGGTAGGGGTGGTGTACACAAGATTTGTTTGGTAAAAGACCAAGTCCATATTATGGCAAGAACAGCTCAAATAGGCAAGGAGAAATGACAGTCCATCATTACTTAAAGACATGAAGGTCTGTCAATCCGGAACTTTGAAAGTTTCTTCAAGTGCAGTCGCAAAATTCATCAAGCGCTATGATGAAACTGGCTCACATGAGGACCAACACAGGAAAGAAAGACCCAGAGTTATGCAGAGAATAAGTTCATTAGAGTTACCAGCCTCAGAAATTGCAGCCCAAATGAATGCTTCACAGACTTCAAGTAACAGACATCCAACATCAACTGTTCTTTGGAGACTGCGTGAATCAGGCCTTCATGGTCCAATTACTGCAAAGAAATCACTACTAAAGGACACCAATAAGAAGAAGAGACTTGTTTGGGCCAAGAAATATGAGCAATGGACATTAGACCGGTGGAAATCTGTCCTTTGGTACAATGAATCCAAATTTGAGATTTTTGGTTCCAACCGCCATGTCTTTGTGAGATACAGAGTAACAGGATTGAAGGTAAGACCCAGATGCAGACAACGTCGAATTAACAACAGTTTAATAATCCAACGCGGGCAAAAGACAGGTTAAAGGCAGGCAGAGGTCAGTAATCCAGAGGTGGGGCAAAGGTACAGGACTGCAGGCGTGCTCAGCATCAGGACAGGCAAGGGTCAAACCCAGGATGGCAAGAAAAGAGAGACTGGGGAAAAGCAGGAGCTGAGACAAAAAAAAACACTGGTTGACTTGAATAAACAAGACGAACTGGCACAGACAGACAGAAAACACAGGTATGAAAACACAGGGGACAATGGGGAAGATGGGCGACACCTGGAGGGGGGTGGAGACAAGCACAAGGACAGGTGAATCAGATCAGGTGTGACAACACAAGTATGTAAACGGATGATCTCCTCATGTGTGGTTCCCTCTGTGAAGCATGGAGGAGGAGGAGTGATGGTGACACTGTCTGTGATTTATTTACAATTCAAGGCACATTGCCAGCATGGCTACCACAGCATTCTGCAGCAATACAAAATCCCATCTGGTTTGCGCTTAGTGGGACAATCATTTGTTTTCATCAGACAATGACCCAACACACCTCCAGGCTGTGTAAGGGCTATTTAACCAAGAAGGAGTGTGATGGAGTGCTGCATCAGATGACCTCTGAGTTGGACCACAGAGTGAAGGAAAAGCAGCCATCAAATGCTCAGCATTTATTTGTATTTTTATTTATTATTTATTTCATTTTTTTATTACCCAGGACCGGGCTTCTGTGTCCTCATAGGCAGCCATTGCCCTGCATACACACACACACACACACACACACACACACAATTTTCATATATTATCTTAATTTGAGCCAGTTTGCTACATCAGCAATATAATCCTGCAGAAACAGGAAATATGAATTGTTACAGTATGTGGATTATAATTCATGGACATTTTTGTAGGGGTTGATACATTTTTCGTTAGATTAAATCAAGTCTGACATTTCAAAGTGGAAATTACAAAACTTTAGAATCCTTTTTAAAACTCAAAAACAGTACAAGTTTGCATTACCTGCTTTGTAAGAAAATTCTCAGCAACAAAAAACTGATCAAATTAAGATCCTACATCTGTACACAGCACTGATAGTCATGCAGAAGTTTGCAGGGTTGATTTCTAATGCTTCCATGCTTCTGACATTCTTGACTTCTTCTTGGCCGTGTATGTGTGTCACTGACTGTGTGCGTAACTTGTTTGTCACTGACTGTGTGTGTAACTTGTGTGTCACTGATTATGTGTAACTTGTGTGTCCCTAACAGGGTGAGCCTGTTGGCAAAGTACTGCAGCACTCATCTCCACACTGTCAAACTGAGCTTCTGCCAGATCAGCCCAGAGGCCATCCACAACCTCAGCAGGCAGTGCAAACGGTAGAACTAAAGCACACATGCATGTCAACGACGTAGGGTGGTTTTCCCCACTAACGGCTAAGGTTAACATTGGGGAGGGGAAGCTGATCCTAGATCTGTACCTTGGGAAACCCCAGAGGCATAACACACAAAGTGATAAGCAGATAGATTGAGAGGAAAAATCAACGACCCTTAGAAATGTCCGTTTTCTGTTGATTTCTGTTCAGGGAATTTTAATAGGTCTCTCTCTCTCTTTAGGTTGAAGCTACTGCATCTCTACGGCTGTGCCTACATCCCTACTGAGAAGGAGATCAGAGACATCAACACCACTCTTACACTCTACCCGCTGACTTGATACACACACTAGAGTGTTGGACCAGTAACCAAAAGGTTGCTGGATTGAATCCCTGAGCTGACTAGGTAAAAAATGTTGTTCTGCCCCTGAGCAAGGCAGTTAACCCACTGTTCCCCTGGTGCTGAAGATGTGGATGTCGATTATGGAAGCCCCTCACACTTCTGTTTCAGAGGGGTTGGGTTAAATGCGGAAGACACATTTCAGTTGAATGCATTCAGTTGTTCAACTGACTAGGTTTTCTCAGACACACTTTTTGTTGAACTTGATAACACATCTGACAAAGTCCTCCACAGTTACCACAGAGGCATGACTCAAATCAAATTAAACGCTTTTTAAATACAGCCTGTGTTACATAAAGAAGCATGAAGAGTGTTCAGGGAATTTTGATAGGTCTCTCTCTCTCTCTCTCTAGGTTGAAGCTACTGCATCTCTACGGCTGTGCCTACATCCCTACTGAGAAGGAGATCAGAGACATCAACCCCACTCTTACACTCTACCCGCTGACTTGATACACACACACAGACACACTTATTGTTGAAATTGGTAACACATCTGACAAACTCCTCCACAGTTACCACGACTTTGTAAATACAGCCTGTGTGATATAAAGAATGAAGAGTGCCCACAGCACAAGTGTGTCAAGGGCCCTCCTTCCATCACCTCCTTCATACAATGATGTGGTGTCAGGCAAGCTTTATCCAAATTACATCTATCTAGTCAAGGTACAAATATTTTGTAGATTTGTTATTAATTTTTTTACATGCTGATTGTTAGTGAAAGTTTCCCATTATATAGAGGCAGCAGGTGGCCTAATGGTTAGCTCTTTGGACCTGTAACCGTAAGGTTGCTAGATCGAATCTGAGCCGACAAGGCACTTTCGTTGTAAATTAGAATTTGTTCTTAACCGACATGCCTGGTTTAATAAATACAAATCTAGTAGACAGAAATGGGTATTGGTCTTCCAGACTATCTCTGTGGAAACGCAGTTGTTTTTGCTTGTGTTTCGTTTATTCAACCTATTGCAGGTATTTGTGTAAGTGCGCGTGTCCGGGCACACAGTTCTTGTTTGTTTTGTGCCTGTTCTCGAAGTTGAGAGACCAACACAAGAAGTAAGCCGTGTCAGCAGCTGTCGCACCTCACCTCTCACCACCTGTGTACCTGGCAAGAGACCCGCGGCAAGGGGACTGTCACAGCACCGCAAAGGACGACACAAGACCTGATAAATGATACTAGAACGAAGGACGACACATTAATACCGTTAGCCCAAGGTGGTCGAAGTCCTGGAGAGAATGAACGCTCTATTTTTCTTTTCAGGACCTCGATAAGGTGATTGACAGTGTTGAACGACTTGGACAAAAACCTCAGACTTGAAGTTCGTACGGTGGTGGTAAAAGGAATTGAATTGTTTCAAAACGTTGCTTTATTGCTGTTGCCCATAGTGTTCTTTCCCCTGGTGGTTTTCTGCGTGCTTGGTTTCTGGGGCTTTCAACTCTGGACTGAACCATGTCATTACTAGGCATGGGTAGGGACCGGGAGAGTTTGTGTTCGCTCTTTCACGCTTGTGATGTGGATAATTCTGGACAGATTGAAAAATGCGAGTTTATTCAAATCTGCTCAGAGCTCAATGTTCCACCGACGGAGAGAGAGCACATATTCTCTAAACTGGACACCGACAGAGACGGGACTATCAATCTAGCGGAGTTCATTAGCGGCTTCCTCGGGATCTCGGAGCAAGTGTATTGTGGGAACATGGAGAGCGAGAGCTGGGAAGTCTCTTCTCCGGCCTGGGAAGATTTCCAGACCCGACTGGGGGACCATGCCAAATTCATACCCAGGTGAGTTATGGTTTACATTGCAACAACAAAATATAGGCTAATCAAAATTATTTTTCTTTACATATTGTCATAAAACAGTTTCAATGTACTTTTTCAGTGTGTGTAACCAGTAGACTACAGGAAGGTTCTGCCCTTATTTGGATTCATAAAATAAATATACTCAATATTTGTTGTATGATTGTAGTGTTTTTTAAATTGAAACTGCTGTTCTATTCCGGTTTCCAATGATATTGGCTAAATGAGGTTAGGACACCTGCTCCACCTATTTGTGTGTGTGCGTGCGTGCGTGTGTGTGCTCAGGTCAGTTTAGCTCTAATACATCAGTTATCTCTAGAAGGACCAATAGAAATGCAGCAACCTAACCCGAAAGAATGAGCGAAAGAATGAGAAAAAGAAAGGGAGGAGTGAAAGGTAGGTATCAGTAGCCTATCCTATGACAGGTTATGCAATGAGGTCCCATTGAGCAGTTAGAGGGAGAACCCTGCCCCCTAGGGCTGGGAATGGGACTGAGACACCGGCTAACAATACCATGGAGGGGACATAGAATCACTGTGTTATTCAATGTTCCCCATCGCATCTTAAATAGACCTCATTATGACTGTTTGATCACCAGCCTCACCAGCTGTACAAAGACACCCATCAGAACTAACATCTTAGCCTGCTTCTTTGAAAAGGGCCACCCCTGGGGCCCTCCATTAGGGATGGAGACAGAGGGTTTTCTGGTGCAGCAGATAAAATCACTGGGGGGGCCCAACCTCAAAAAGACAGTAGGCCTACATCCAGAGACTGAGGTCACAATAGGGCAATTCCATGGTAACAGAGGGTGCGTTTGTAAATTCACTCTGGCCATCTACTTCAATTTCAGAGCACTCTAGTCTGAGTGTGCCGGAGTGCAGAATAACTGATTAATTTACGAACGCTCAACAACCGTTGAATATGGCCGGTATCAGTAAACTTCAGCAAAAAAAGTGTCATTAAATTGTTGCCAGCAGCACAGTTACAGTCACCAACGCTCTGGATAACATGTAAACAGACTAACCAGCTCTGCTCGGGCAAGTAAAATGATCAGAGTGAGGTGTTCTCTCATTATGTGTCTGGAAGTAGCTACCAGCTAGCCAACGTTAGCCAGTTATCCTGGTGCTTGACTGCCGTTGTGAGGTCAGAATGCTCAACCCTACTGCTCGACAAGAGTGTCCAGTGTGGCTCTAAATGAGAGCACAACGCTCTGAATGTACTAACGGGACAATCTGACAACGCTCTGAATGTACTAACGGGACAATCTGACAACGCTCTGAATGTACTAACGGGACAATCTGACAACGCTCTGAATGTACTAACGGGACAATCTGACAACGCTCTGAATGTACTAACGGGACAATCTGACAACGCTCTGAATGTACTAACGGGACAATCTGACAACGCTCTGAATGTACTAACGGGACAATCTGACAACGCTCTGAATGTACTAACGGGACAATCTGACAACGCTCTGAATGTACTAACGGGACAATCTGACAACGCTCTGAATGTACTAACGGGACAATCTGACAACGCTCTGAATGTACTAACGGGACAATCTGACAACGCTCTGAATGTACTAACGGGACAATCTGACAACGCTCTGAATGTACTAACGGGACAATCTGACAACGCTCTGAATGTACTAACGGGACAATCTGACAACGCTCTGAATGTACTAACGGGACAATCTGACAACGCTCTGAATGTACCAACGGGACAATCTGACAACGCTCTGAATGTACCAACGGGACAATCTGACAACGCTCTGAATGTACCAACGGGACAATCTGACAACGCTCTGAATGTACCAACGGGACAATCTGACAACGCTCTGAATGTACTAACGGGACAATCTGACAACGCTCTGAATGTACTAACGGGACAATCTGACAACGCTCTGAATGTACTAACGGGACAATCTGACAACGCTCTGAATGTACTAATGCCCAGAGCACACCCGGGAGGGAGCTCACTCTGGCACAAGGACAACTTTTATGCATTTGAAAATAACATTTTATAAAAACACATTTACTTGAAGAACAGTTTAGTTTCAAAGTTTGGTAACAGAATGAAGGTACAAACAGCACAAACCGTCATTGTGTTTGCAAACATGTCATCCATTCCTCCTGCCATGGAAGGACCATGGTTGGAGTACAGCAGTGATCAGTTGTGGTTCCCCGCCTAAGTAGTTCTACTTTAAGAAAGCAGGTAACTAGATGTGTTATGAACACGAGATAACTCCAAGCACCTCTGTTACTTTTGATTACTATCAAAAGTATTGCTGTTAAAAGTATTTTGCATTTCTTAGCTTGCATGTAGGAAGGTGATGTCTCTGTAAGCCCCAGATTTTATGACCCGTGGCGTGTACCAGTGATGCTGCCTGTCTTGACAGGGCTGTTGACTGTGACAGTGAGTCTATATGCTTAAGGATTGTAATCTGGCCACCATGTTGAAGGCAAACACACACTCACACACTTTAGATACCTCTACCTATCTGACCCACACACTTTAGATACCTCTACCTATCTGACCCACACACTTTAGATACCTCTACCTATCTGACCCACACACTTTAGATACCTCTACCTATCTGACCCACACACTTTAGATACCTCTACCTATCTGACCCACACACTTTAGATACCTCTACCTATCTGACCAACACACTTTAGATACCTCTACCTATCTGACCCACACACTTTAGATACCTCTACCTATCTGACCCACACACTTTAGATACCTCTACCTATCTGACCCACACACTTTAGATACCTCTACCTATCTGACCCACACACTTTAGATACCTCTACCTATCTGACCAACACACTTTAGATACCTCTACCTATCTGACCCACACACTTTAGATACCTCTACCTATCTGACCCACACACTTTAGATACCTCTACCTATCTGACCCACACACTTTAGATACCTCTACCTATCTGACCCACACACTTTAGATACCTCTACCTATCTGACCCACACACTTTAGATACCTCTACCTATCTGACCCACACACTTTAGATACCTCTACCTATCTGACCCACACACTTTAGATATACCTCTACCTATCTGACCCACACACTTTAGATACCTCTACCTATCTGACCCACACACTTTACATACCTCTACCTATCTGACCCACACACTTTAGATACCTCTACCTATCTGACCCACACACTTTAGATACCTCTACCTATCTGACCCACACACTTTAGATACCTCTACCTATCTGACCCACACACTTTAGATACCTCTACCTATCTGACCCACACACTTTAGATACCTCTACCTATCTGACCCACACACTTTAGATACCTCTACCTATCTGACCCACACACTTTAGATACCTCTACCTATCTGACCAACACACTTTAGATACCTCTACCTATCTGACCCACACACTTTAGATACCTCTACCTATCTGACCCACACACTTTAGATACCTCTACCTATCTGACCCACACACTTTAGATACCTCTACCTATCTGACCCACACACTTTAGATACCTCTACCTATCTGACCCACACACTTTAGATACCTCTACCTATCTGACCCACACACTTTAGATACCTCTACCTATCTGACCCACACACTTTAGATACCTCTACCTATCTGACCCACACACTTTAGATACCTCTACCTATCTGACCAACACACTTTAGATACCTCTACCTATCTGACCCACACACTTTAGATACCTCTACCTATCTGACCCACACACTTTAGATACCTCTACCTATCTGACCCACACACTTTAGATACCTCTACCTATCTGACCCACACACTTTAGATACCTCTACCTATCTGACCCACACACTTTAGATACCTCTACCTATCTGACCCACACACTTTAGATACCTCTACCTATCTGACCCACACACTTTAGATACCTCTACCTATCTGACCCACACACTTTAGATACCTCTACCTATCTGACCCACACACTTTAGATACCTCTACCTATCTGACCCACACACTTTAGATACCTCTACCTATCTGACCCACACACTTTAGATACCTCTACCTATCTGACCAACACACTTTAGATACCTCTACCTATCTGACCCACACACTTTAGATACCTCTACCTATCTGACCCACACACTTTAGATACCTCTACCTATCTGACCCACACACTTTAGATACCTCTACCTATCTGACCCACACACTTTAGATACCTCTACCTATCTGACCCACACACTTTAGATACCTCTACCTATCTGACCCACACACTTTAGATACCTCTACCTATCTGACCAACACACTTTAGATACCTCTACCTATCTGACCCACACACTTTAGATACCTCTACCTATCTGACCCACACACTTTAGATACCTCTACCTATCTGACCCACACACTTTAGATACCTCTACCTATCTGACCCACACACTTTAGATACCTCTACCTATCTGACCCACACACTTTAGATACCTCTACCTATCTGACCCACACACTTTAGATACCTCTACCTATCTGACCCACACACTTTAGATACCTCTACCTATCTGACCCACACACTTTAGATACCTCTACCTATCTGACCCACACATTTTAGATACCTCTACCTATCTGACCAACACACTTTAGATACCTCTACCTATCTGACCCACACACTTTAGATACCTCTACCTATCTGACCCACACACTTTAGATACCTCTACCTATCTGACCCACACACTTTAGATACCTCTACCTATCTGACCCACACACTTTAGATACCTCTACCTATCTGACCCACACACTTTAGATACCTCTACCTATCTGACCCACACACTTTAGATACCTCTACCTATCTGACCCACACACTTTAGATACCTCTACCTATCTGACCCACTTTTACCAAAGCATGAATGAGTTATTAACATGTAAAATGGCTCCACAATTATTATGCAGTCAGGGAAATGACAAATGAACATTTAAGTACCTGAATGAGCATGTAGATATTAGGTAAATACTGTGGGCCTCACAGGTATACAGATGAACAGGTGTGTTTCACCCCCCTAAGTGTTAAACCTACTTCTTCTCCAGTTCAACAAATAGCAAAGATACGTGAACCCAGCCCATGATGAGTAAGCTTCAACACTGTTGAAATGAATGATATTGTTGACGCATCATAATAATATCATCATGTTTGTGTGCTGTATAAATGTTATGATAGTAGCTATTAGAGAGGTATATTAACTAGTGGTTCTAGAAGCTTCTAGTGGTGAATAGCTGTTCAGACATTATGCTGTTGTGTTAACATTCCCTCTCTGTCGGTCTCTCTGTATGTCTGTATGTCTGTCTTTCTGTCTGTCCGTCTGTCCGTCCGTCCGTCCGTCCGTCCGTCCGTCCGTCTGTCTGTCTGTCTGTCTGTCTGTCTGTCTGTCTGTCTGTCTGTCTGTCGTGTTGTGTCTGTAGGAATGAGCAGGCAGCCACGCTGTATCAGAACATCAGTATGGCAGAGCCCAGGATGGTGCCTCAGTATGAGAGACTCATCATGAGTTTCACCAGAGAGATCAAACAGCACAACGCTGAGATGGAGAACCTGGCCCTGGCTGTCAAACGGTACACACACACACACACACACACATACTCACCAACAAATGCAGTTTGCTTAAAAACACATACTGTACATACACTGCAGACATTCTATCATACACACCCTCAAATACACACACACCAACACAGATACAATATAATATTATGTTCTACACACACCAAAACAGATATAATATATTATTATGTTCTACACACACCAACACAGAAATAATATATGAATATGTTCTACACACACCAACACAGATATAATATTATGTATTATGTTCTACACACACCAACACAGATATAATATCATATTGTGTTCTACACACACCAACACAGATATAATATCATATTATGTTCTACACACACCAACACAGAAATAATATATGAATATGTTCTACACACACCAACACAGATATAATATCATATTATGTTCTACACACACCAACACAGATATAATATCATATTATGTTCTACTCACACCAACACTAATATAATATTGTGTTCTACACACACCAACACAGATATAATATAGTATTATGTTCTACTCACACTAATATAATATCATTATGTTCTACTCACACAACACTAATATAATATTGTGTTCTACACAATCCAACACAGATATAACATTATGTTCTACACACACCAACACAGATATAATATCATATTATGTTCTACTCACACCAACACTAATATAATATTGTGTTCTACACACACCAACACAGATATAATCTAGTATTATGTTCTACTCACACTAATATAATATCATTATGTTCTACTCACACAACACGAATATAATATTGTGTTCTACACAATCCAACACAGATATAACATTATGTTCTACACACACCAACACGAATATAATATATTAATATGTTCTACACACACCAACACAGATATAATATTATTAATTATGTGTAATTATTTGTATGAACATAATAAGATTCAAAACCTGAGACATAAACTGAACAAGTTCCACAGACATGTGACTAACAGAAATGGAATAATGTGTCTCTGAACAAAGGGGGGTCAAAATCAAAAGTAACAGTCAGTATCTGGTGTGGCCACCAGCTGCATTAAGTACTACCGTGCATCTCCTCCTCATGGACTGCACCAGATATGCCAGTTCTTGCTGTGAGATGTTACCCCACTCTTCCACCAGGCACCTGCAAGTTCCCAGACATTTCTGGGAGGAATGGCCCTAGCCCTCACCCTCCGATCCAACAGGTCCCAGACGTGCTCAATGGGATTGAGATCCGGGCTCTTCGCTGGCCATGGCAGAACACTGACATTCCTGTCTTGCAGGAAATCACGCACAGAATGCTCAGTATGGCTGGTGGCATTGTCATGCTGGAGGGTCATGTCAGGATGAGCCTGTAGGAAGGGTACCACATGAGCGAGGAGGATGTATTCCCTGTAATGCACAGCGTTGAGATTTCTTGCAATGACAACAAGCTCAGTCCGATGATGCTGTGACACACCGCCCCAGACCATGACGGACCCTCCCCCTCCAAATCGATCCCGCTTCAGAGTACAGGCCTCGGTGTAACGCTCATTCCTTCGATGATAAACGCGAATCCGACCATCACCCCTGGTGAGACAAAACCGTGACTCGTTAGTGACGTGCAGGTGTTGTTACACATGGTCTGCCACTGCGAGGACAATCAGCTGTCCGTCCTGTCTCCCTGTAGTGCTGTCTTAGGCATCTCACAGTACGGACATTGCAATTTATTGCCCTGGCCACATCTGCAGTCCTCATGCCTCCTTGCAGCATGCCTAAGGCACGTTCACGCAGATGAGCAGGGACCCTGGGCATCTTTCTTTTGGTGTATTTCAGTCAATCAGTCAGTAGAAAGGCCTAAGTTTTCATAACTGTGACCTTAATTGCCTACCGTCTGAAAGCTGTTAGTGTCTTAACAACCATTCCACAGGTGCATGTTCATTAATTGTTTATGGTTCATTCAACAAGCATGGGAAACAGTGTTTAAACCCTTTACAATAAAGATCTGTGAAGTTATTTGGATTTTTACAGATTATCTTTGAAAGACAGGGTCCTGAAAAAGGGACGTTTCTTTTTTTGCTGAGTTTATATGAATATGTTCCACACACCAACACAGATATAATATATTATGTTTTAATATTGTATTTCTTCTCAGGGCCCAGGACAAGGCCTCCATGCAACTCAGTGAGATGGAGGAGGAGATGGATCAACGCATCCATACAGCCGAGAACAACACAAGGCTTCAGGTGACACACACACACACTTGCTGATTCACTTCAGAAATGATGTCCATGTTATCAGGCGGTATCGGCAGGTTGTGTTCCTACAATGTTTAGACAGACTGATAAGAAGGGTGTAGCTCATCTCTTCCCTCATGTCAAATAGAGAGGGATCTGGGATCAGATTACTCATAGAATCTCAAACACACCTCAACGATGGCCAGGTCAGGAGGAGTACTTGATACATCAACCTGTTTTCATGTCTGGATTTTCACCTGGCTCAAAGTAACTGCAGTGAGTGGGTGGCCTGGGGTGGTCTGGGGTGGCCTAGGGTGGTCTGGGGTGGCCTGGGGTGGCCTAGGGTGGTCTGGGGTGGCCTGGGGTAGTCTAGGGTGGCCTGGGGTAGTCTGGGGTGGCCTGGGGTACTCTGGGGTGGTCTAGGGTGGCCTGGGGTGGCCTGGGGTGGTCTAGGGTGGCCTGGGGTGGCCTGGGGTGGTCTAGCAGGTCATATTCTGAGGTAATGCTATTCCATCACACGCTCTCGCGCTCCTCTCTTCTTCTTCCTGTAGCTTTTCTGCCAGTCTTTCACTGTCCTATCTAATAAATAGTCAATGTAAAGAGGAGTGGGACTGTCCCAGTCCTTTAAAAACAAGTCAAGTTACTCAACAGTGATATTCCTTGGAGTCCCAGTCAACGTTATGTGGTGAGGTGACTGAGCGCTCCTTTTCCTGGAATCTGGACATTATTGGTTCCCTCTCTCGTTCCTCTACTCTGGGAACAGTCTTATTGTGAAGAGGGCGTGACAATGCCTCTTCCTCCGCCGACAGCATCTTGACTGGCTGCATCACCACTTGATATGGCAACTGCTTGGCATCCGACCGCAAGGCTCTACAGAGGGTAGTGTGTATGGTCCAGTACATCACTGGGGCCGAACTCCCTGCCACCCATGACCTCTATACCAGGCGGTGTCAGAGGAAGGCCCAAAAAATTGTCAAAGACTCCAGCCACCCAAGTCATAGACTGTTCTCTCTGCTACCGTACGGCAAGTAGTGCCAATGCACCAAGTCTGGAACAACAGGACCCTGAACAGCTTCTACCCCCAAGCCATCAGACTTCTAAACAAGTTGGCTACATAGATCATAAAATGGCCACCCGGACTACCTGCATTGACTCTTTTTTTGCACCAACTCTCTTGACTCTACCCTGGACTCTACCCACACATACTTACACTGACTCCCCAACACACACATACACACACACACACACACACACACACACACAATTTCACTCACCACATACACTACTGTTAGTCAATTTACCCTTACCTATATGTACAGTACATAGCTACCTCAATGACCTCGTACCCCTGCACATCAACTCGGTACTGGTACTCCCTGTATATTGCCATGTTATTTTTACTTGTTATTTTTCATCGTTATTCACTGGCCCCTTCACCTGTCACCCAAACTACCCTGGCCCCTTCACCTGTCACACAAACTACCCTGGCCCCTTCACCTGTCACACAAACTACCCTGGCCCCTTCACCTGTCACACAAACAACCCTGACCCCTTCACCTGTCACCCAAACAACCCTGGCCCCTTCACCTGTCACCCAAACAACCCTGGCCCCTTCACCTGTCACCCAAACAACCCTGGCCCCTTCACCTGTCACCTTAAATATTGAGTTAATTTGGACAGTAGTAGTTTTGTTTGTTGTCAGTAGTGGTCTCTATATGTTGTCAGTGTGTGAGCAGTTGATGATGATGTTATCCTCTATAGTTGTGTCTTCAGTCCTTGTGGAGGCCATAAGTGAGGGAATGATGCTAAACCATTGATCCTTTGTGTTGTCTGTAGGAAGCCAAGAGGGCTGAGGCAGCTCTAAGTGAGCTGAAGATGCACTATGAGTCCGAGGTGTGTGAGCTACAGCACAAGGTCCAGAAGATGAAGCTGGTGAGTTTACCATTGGACTATTCCTCATACAGTTCCATCTAGTACACTCTAAAGATATCCTCTACAGTCCAGGCCAAATTTGAAATACATTTTCACTTTTTCATAAAAGTATTAAACTTGGTTCCTTTGAACAGTTTGTTCAAGTTAAAAGTTTCATGCTCTTATGAAAAAGTGAATAATTCACCTCAAATTTGGCACCTATTGCCTGAATTGCTAGTCTAACCAATCACTTCTGTTCACTCTTTAAGCATTTTGGTTCATTGGTTCATGAAACAATCAGATGAACTCGGGATAGTTGCCTTTAAATAAAATACATCTATGATGCTATCTGTGCCTCTGAAGATGCTGATTCGCTGAAGGCAAGCAGCATTTGTGTTATTTAATGTCTACTCCCTCCTCAGATTGAAGACCAGTACAAGAACATCAACATGAAAGATGAGTCTTCAACCCTGAAGAGGAAGATCAACAAACTGACCCTGGTGAGATGGTTCTTCCATCCTGTTGTATATCACTCTGTACATATCCTTGATCTCTGCTCCATTTCCTGCTCCAGAATCAGTCTGGCTCTGACCCTGATGTCTCCTGTCCCTAACCCCTCCTCTTTCTCTTTCTTTCTCTCTGCTCTACTTCTCTCACTCTATTTCTCCTCTTTTGCAATCTTTCACGTTTGCTCTATTTTTGCTCTCTTTCTCTCTCTCTCTCTCCCTTATCTATCTGTCTATCTGTCTGTATGTCTGTCTGTCTGTCTCTGTCTCTCTATCTCTCTTTCTCAATTACATTTGCTTTATCGGCATGATGTAACAATGTACATATTGCCAAAGCCTATTTTGGATATTTACAATGTAAAAATGAGATTCAAAATTGTCAACGGGACAACAGTAACAACAATAACCAAGTGTCAAAATAACCATCCATTCAACAATAAGCATACAGTAGAGGACATGTGCTCTGTCTCTCTCTCTCTCTCTCTCCCACCCCCCCAGGAAAACCAGAGGTTGAAGCAGGAGTTGATGCAGTCCCACACTAACATAGCCTTCCTGCAGAGTGAACTGGACTCTCTGAAGAGTGACCTGACAGACCACAGCATCAACTCTGAGGGGTGAGATACACACACAAAGCATTTTAAGGCCTTTTTATATTAGACCCTGTCAATCCAGAAAGAGTTACTGTAACATGGGTGTTGGAAATCACAGGGGGCTGCTGAGGGGAGGATGGCTCGTAATAATGGCTGGAATGGAGTGAATGGAATGATATCAAGCACATGGAAACAATGTATTGGATGTGTTTGATACCGTTCCATTTATTCCATTCCAGCCATTACTTTGAGCCCGTCCTCCCCAATGAATCTGCCACCAGCCGCCTGTGTTGGACACCCATTGTGCATGAGGCATAATCATCTGTACAATCTCTCGTAAAATGCCTTACCTGGGGTGGTAACATGTTTGGCAGGCCTGTAACAGGATATCCTGGTGTGAACTCACACTCACAAAGAGTCTCACAACACGGTTACCTGGCAACCAGGCCGGGGAGATTGATTTCACACTGTGCCTTTGAACCCGTTCCATTCAAACTTCGTTTTTTTGTTGTGAATGTGTCGATTCTTTGGGAATGCTGAAGTGACTGCTTTGTCGGTATTATTAGGATGTAAACCTGTTCATGTGCAGTATTATTAGAATGGAAACCTGTTCATGTGCAGTATTATTAGAATGGAAACCTGTTCATGTGCAGTATTATTAGAATGGAAACCTGTTCATGTGCAGTATTATTAGAATGGAAACCTGTTCATGTGCAGTATTATTAGAATGGAAACTTGTTCATGTGCAGTATTATTAGAATGTAAACCTGTTCATGTGCAGTATTATTAGAATGTAAACCTGTTCATGTGCAGTATTATTAGAATGGAAACTTGTTCATGTGCAGTATTATTAGAATGGAAACCTGTTCATGTGCAGTATTATTAGAATGGAAACCTGTTCATGTGCAGTATTATTAGAATGGAAACTTGTTCATGTGCAGTATTATTAGAATGGAAACTTGTTCATGTGCAGTATTATTAGAATGGAAACCTGTTCATGTGCAGTATTATTAGAATGGAAACCTGTTCATGTGCAGTATTATTAGAATGGAAACCTGTTCATGTGCAGTATTATTAGAATGGAAACCTGTTCATGTGCAGTATTATTAGAATGGAAACTTGTTCATGTGCAGTATTATTAGAATGTAAACCTGTTCATGTGCAGTATTATTAGAATGTAAACCTGTTCATGTGCAGTATTATTAGAATGTAAACCTGTTCATGTGCAGTATTATTAGAATGTAAACCTGTTCATGTGCAGTATTATTAGAATGTAAACCTGTTCATGTGCAGTATTATTAGAATGTAAACTTGTTCATGTGCAGTATTATTAGAATGGAAACTTGTTCATGTGCAGTATTATTAGAATGGAAACCTGTTCATGTGCAGTATTATTAGAATGGAAACTTGTTCATGTGCAGTATTATTAGAATGGAAACCTGTTCATGTGCAGTATTATTAGAATGGAAACCTGTTCATGTGCAGTATTATTAGAATGGAAACTTGTTCATGTGCAGTATTATTAGAATGTAAACCTGTTCATGTGCAGTATTATTAGAATGTAAACCTGTTCATGTGCAGTATTATTAGAATGTAAACCTGTTCATGTGCAGTATTATTAGAATGTAAACCTGTTCATGTGCAGTATTATTAGGATGGAAACCTGTTCATGTGCGGTATTATTAGGATGGAAACCTGTTCATGTGCGGTATTATTAGAATGGAAACCTGTTCATGTGCGGTATTATTAGAATGGAAACCTGTTCATGTGCAGTATTATTAGAATGGAAACCTGTTCATGTGCAGTATTATTAGAATGGAAACCTGTTCATGTGCAGTATTATTAGAATGGAAACCTGTTCATGTGCAGTATTATTAGAATGGAAACCTGTTCATGTGCAGTATTATTAGAATGGAAACCTGTTCATGTGCAGTATTATTAGAATGGAAACCTGTTCATGTGCAGTATTATTAGAATGGAAACCTGTTCATGTGCAGTATTATTAGAATGGAAACCTGTTCATGTGCAGTATTATTAGAATGGAAACCTGTTCATGTGCAGTATTATTAGAATGGAAACCTGTTCATGTGCAGTATTATTAGAATGGAAACCTGTTCATGTGCAGTATTATTAGAATGGAAACCTGTTCATGTGCAGTATTATTAGAATGGAAACCTGTTGCCTATAGAAAGTCTACATGGATTTCTTCACATTTTATTGTGTTACAAAGGAGGATTCAAATGGATTTAATTTTCTGTCAACAATCTACACAAAATCTTCTGCAATGTCAAAGTGGAAGAAAAATGATATATTTTTTGGGATTACGGGAAAAAAATTGGACTGCTATGCTCCCGAGTGGTCTAAGGCACTGCATCTCAGTGCTAGAGGCGTCACTACAGACCCTGGTTCGATTCCAGGCTGTATCATAACGGGCCGTGATTGGGAGACCCATAGGGCAGCGCACAATTGGCCCAGCGTCGTCCAGGTTAGGGTTTGGCCGTCATTGTAAATAAGAATTTGTTCTTAACTGACTTGCCTAGTTAAATAAAGGTTAAATAAATAAATAAATATACCTTGATACGCTAAGTATCCACCCCCCTGAGTCAATGCATGTTAGAAACCCCTTTGGCAGCGATTACAGCTGTAAGTCTTCTTGGGTAAGTCTCATAAGAGCTTTGTACACCTGTATTGTGCAATATTTGCCATTATTTTTTTATTTATTATTCAAGCTCTGTCAAGGTGATGGGGATCATGGCTAGACAGCAATGTTCAAGTCTTGTCATAGATTTTCAAGCAGACTCTGTAGCTGTTTTAGAATCACTCATGGCCTCATGGTGACATCCCTAAGCAGTTTCCTTCCTGTCCTGCATCTCAGTTCAGAAGGACGACTGCATCGTTGATGTGTCTGGGTGGTTTAATACATCATCCACAGCATCATTATTAACTTGACCATACTTAAAGACATATTCAATGTCTGATTTGTTATTGTTACCCATCCACCAATCACTGCCC
This sequence comes from Oncorhynchus nerka, assembly GCF_034236695.1. Lineage (NCBI taxonomy): Eukaryota > Metazoa > Chordata > Actinopteri > Salmoniformes > Salmonidae > Oncorhynchus > Oncorhynchus nerka. Next base: position 14,485,578 of record NC_088422.1, on the reverse strand, counting down.
TTCTTTATGAGGCTTTTGAAAAGCTCCCTGGTCTTTGTAGTTGAATCTGTGCTTGAAATTCAGTACTTGACTAATGGGACCTTACAGATGTTATATGTATGGGGGACAGAGGAAGGGGTAATATTCAGTACTTGACTAATGGGACCTTACAGATGTTATATATATGGGGGACAGAGGAAGGGGTGATATTCAGTACTTGACTAATGGGACCTTACAGATGTTATATGTATGGGGGACAGAGGAAGGGGTAATATTCAGTACTTGACTAATGGGACCTTACAGATGTTATATGTATGGGGGACAGAGGAAGGGGTAGTCATTCAGTACTTGACTAATGGGACCTTACAGATGTTATATGTATGGGGGACAGAGGAAGGGGTAATATTCAGTACTTGATTAATGGGACCTTACAGATGTTATATGTATGGGGGACAGAGGAAGGGGTAGTCATTCAGTACTTGACTAATGGGACCTTACAGATGTTATATGTATGGGGGACAGAGGAAGGGGTAATATTCAGTACTTGACTAATGGGACCTTACAGATGTTATATGTATGGGGGACAGAGGAAGGGGTAATATTCAGTACTTGACTAATGGGACCTTACAGATGTTATATGTATGGGGGACAGAGGAAGGGGTGATATTCAGTACTTGACTAATGGGACCTTACAGATGTTATATGTATGGGGGACAGAGGAAGGGGTGATATTCAGTACTTGACTAATGGGACCTTACAGATGTTATATGTATGGGGGACAGAGGAAGGGGTAATATTCAGTACTTGACTAATGGGACCTTACAGATGTTATATGTATGGGGGACAGAGGAAGGGGTGATATTCAGTACTTGACTAATGGGACCTTACAGATGTTATATGTATGGGGGACAGAGGAAGGGGTACAATTCAAAAATCATGTCAACCCCTATTATAACTTCCATATCACTTTATTATGTGATTTGTAAAGCAACATGTTTCTTCTGAACTAAGTTAGGCCTAAACAAAGGGGTTGAATACTTATGTAACGACTATATTTTTGTTATTTATTTAATTTATTTGTAAACATTTGTAGAATTGTCTTTTCACGTTTACATTATGTATTTTGTCTAGATAAATCGGGAAAAAAATAACAATTACATTTATTTAAATCCCACTTTGTAACGCAACAAAATGTGAAAAAAGTTCAAAGTGGTGTCGACTTTCTATAGGCGCTGTAGGTGTTATGAGAGTTTATGTAGTACTGTAGGTGTTATGAGAGTTTATGTAGTACTGTATGTGTTATGAGAGTTTATGTAGTATGTGTTATGAGAGTTTATGTAGTACTGTAGGTGCTATGAGAGTTTATGTAGTACTGTATGTGTTATGAGAGTTTATGTAGTACTGTAGGTGCTATGAGAGTTTCTGTAGTACTGTAGGTGTTATGAGAGTTTATGTAGTACTGTATGTGTTATGAGAGTTTATGTAGTATGTGTTATGAGAGTTTATGTAGTACTGTAGGTGTTATGAGAGTTTATGTAGTACTGTATGTGTTATGAGAGTTTATGTAGTACTGTAGGTGTTATGAGAGTTTATGTAGTACTGTATGTGTTATGAGAGTTTATGTAGTACTGTATGTGTTATGAGAGTTTATGTAGTATGTGTTATGAGAGTTTATGTAGTATGTGTTATGAGAGTTTCTGTAGTACTGTAGGTGTTATGAGAGTTTATGTAGTACTGTATGTGTTATGAGAGTTTATGTAGTATGTGTTATGAGAGTTTATGTAGTACTGTAGGTGTTATGAGAGTTTATGTAGTACTGTATGTGTTATGAGAGTTTATGTAGTACTGTATGTGTTATGAGAGTTTATGTAGTACTGTAGGTGTTATGAGAGTTTATGTAGTACTGTATGTGTTATGAGAGTTTATGTAGTACTGTATGTGTTATGAGAGTTTATGTAGTATGTGTTATGAGAGTTTATGTAGTACTGTAGGTGTTATGAGAGTTTATGTAGTATGTGTTATGAGAGTTTATGTAGTACTGTAGGTGTTATGAGAGTTTATGTAGTACTGTAGGTGTTATGAGAGTTTATGTAGTATGTGTTATGAGAGTTTATGTAGTACTGTAGGTGTTATGAGAGTTTATGTAGTACTGTATGTGTTATGAGAGTTTATGTAGTATGTGTTATGAGAGTTTATGTAGTACTGTATGTGTTATGAGAGTTTCTGTAGTACTGTAGGTGTTATGAGAGTTTCTGTAGTACTGTATGTGTTATGATAGTTTCTGTAGTACTGTAGGTGTTATGAGAGTTTCTGTAGTATATGTTAGGAGAGTTTCTGGTGTACTGTAGGTGTTAGGAGAGTTTCTGTAGTATGTGTTAGGAGAGTTTCTGTAGTACTGTAGGTGTTAGGAGAGTTTCTGTAGTACTGTAGGTGTTAGGAGAGTTTCTGTAGTACTGTAGGTGTTAGGAGAGTTTCTGTAGTACTGTAGGTGTTAGGAGAGTTTCTGTAGTACTGTATGTGTTATGAGAGTTTATGTAGTATGAGAGTTTATGTAGTATGTGTTAGTAGAGTTTCTGTAGTACTGTAGGTTTTAGGAAAGTTTCTGTAGTACTGTATGTGTTATGAGAGTTTATGTAGTATGTGTTATGAGAGTTTATGTAGTACTGTATGTGTTATGAGAGTTTATGTAGTATCAGAGTTTATGTAGTACTGTAGGTTTTAGGAGAGTTTCTGTAGTACTGTAGGTGTTAGGAGAGTTTCTGTAGTACTGTATGTGTTATGAGAGTTTCTGTAGTACTGTATGTGTTATGAGAGTTTCTGTAGTACTGTAGGTGCTATGAGAGTTTCTGTAGTACTGTAGGTGTTATGAGAGTTTATGTAGTATGTGTTATGAGAGTTTCTGTAGTACTGTATGTGCTATGAGAGTTTCTGTAGTACTGTAGGTGTTATGAGAGTTTATGTAGTACTGTAGGTGTTAGGAGAGTTTATGTAGTATGTGTTATGAGAGTTTCTGTAGTACTGTAGGTGCTATGAGAGTTTCTGTAGTACTGTAGGTGCTATGAGAGTTTCTGTAGTACTGTAGGTGTTAGGAGAGTTTCTGTAGTACTGTATGTGTTATGAGAGTTTATGTAGTATGAGAGTTTATGTAGTATGTTTTAGTAGAGTTTCTGTAGTACTGTAGGTTTTAGGAGAGTTTCTGTAGTACTGTAGGTGTTAGGAGAGTTTCTGTAGTACTGTATGTGTTATGAGAGTTTATGTAGTACTGTATGTGTTATGAGAGTTTCTGTAGTACTGTAGGTGCTATGAGAGTTTCTGTAGTACTGCATGTGTTATGAGAGTTTATGTAGTATGAGAGTTTATGTAGTACTGTAGGTTTTAGGAGAGTTTCTGTAGTACTGTAGGTGTTAGGAGAGTTTATGTAGTATGTGTTATGAGAGTTTATGTAGTACTGTAGGTTTTAGGAGAGTTTCTGTAGTACTGTAGGTGTTAGGAGAGTTTATGTAGTATGTGTTAGGAGAGTTTCTGTAGTATGTGTTATGAGAGTTTATATAGTACTGTAGGTGTTAGGAGAGTTTCTGTAGTACTGTAGGTGTTAGGAGAGTTTCTGTAGTACTGTAGGTGTTAGGAGAGTTTCTGTATTACTGTAGGTGTTAGGAGAGTTTCTGTAGTATGTGTTAGGAGAGTTTCTGTAGTACTGTAGGTGTTAGGAGAGTTTCTGTAGTACTGTAGGTGTTAGGAGAGTTTCTGTAGTACTGTAGGTGTTAGGAGAGTTTCTGTAGTACTGTAGGTGTTATGAGAGTTTCTGTATTACTGTATGTGTTATGAGAGTTTACGTAGTACTGTATGTGTTATGAGAGTTTCTGTAGTACTGTAGGTGTTATGAGAGTTTCTGTAGTACTGTAGGTGTTATGAGAGTTTCTGTAGTACTGTATGTGTTATGAGAGTTTCTGTAGTACTGTAGGTGTTATGAGAGTTTCTGTAGTATATGTTAGGAGAGTTTCTGGTGTACTGTAGGTGTTAGGAGAGTTTCTGTAGTACTGTAGGTGTTAGGAGAGTTTCTGTAGTACTGTAGGTGTTAGGAGAGTTTCTGTAGTACTGTAGGTGTTAGGAGAGTTTCTGTAGTACTGTAGGTGTTAGGAGAGTTTCTGTAGTACTGTAGGTGTTAGGAGAGTTTCTGTAGTACTGTAGGTGTTAGGAGAGTTTCTGTAGTACTGTAGGTGTTAGGAGAGTTTCTGTAGTACTGTATGTGTTATGAGAGTTTATGTAGTATGAGAGTTTATGTAGAGTTTCTGTAGTACTGTAGGTTTTAGGAAAGTTTCTGTAGTACTGTATGTGTTATGAGAGTTTCTGTAGTACTGTATGTGTTATGAGAATTTCTGTAGTACTGTATGTGTTATGAGAGTTTCTGTAGTACTGTAGGTGTTATGAGAGTTTCTGTAGTACTGTAGGTGTTATGAGAGTTTATGTAGTACTGTATGTGTTATGAGAGTTTCTGTAGTACTGTATGTGTTATGAGAATTTCTGTAGTACTGTATGTGTTATGAGAGTTTCTGTAGTACTGTAGGTGTTATGAGAGTTTCTGTAGTACTGTATGTGTTATGAGAGTTTCTGTAGTACTGTATGTGATGTCATAAGGTGAAAGCACCAATTTGTAAGTCGCTCTGGATAAGAGCGTCTGCTAAATGACTTAAATGTAAATGTAAATGTTATGAGAGTTTCTGTAGTACTGTATGTGTTATGAGAGTTTCTGTAGTACTGTAGGTGCTATGAGAGTTTCTGTAGTACTGTATGTGCTATGAGAGTTTCTGTAGTACTGTAGGTGTTAGGAGAGTTTCTGTAGTACTGTAGGTTTTAGGAGAGTTTCTGTAGTACTGTAGGTGTTAGGAGAGTTTATGTAGTATGTGTTAGGAGAGTTTCTGTAGTACTGTAGGTGTTATGATAGTTTCTGTAGTACTGTATGTGTTATGAGAGTTTCTGTAGTACTGTAGGTGCTATGAGAGTTTCTATAGTACTGTAGGTGTTATGAGAGTTTCTGTAGTACTGTATGTGTTATGAGAGTTTCTGTAGTACTGTAGGTGCTATGAGAGTTTCTGTAGTACTGCATGTGTTATGAGAGTTTATGTAGTATGAGAGTTTATGTAGTACTGTAGGTTTTAGGAGAGTTTCTGTAGTACTGTATGTGTTAGGAGAGTTTATGTAGTATGTGTTATGAGAGTTTATGTAGTATGTGTTATGAGAGTTTCTGTAGTACTGTAGGTGTTAGGAGAGTTTCTGTAGTACTGTATGTGTTATGAGAGTTTATGTAGTATGAGAGTTTATGTAGTATGTGTTAGTAGAGTTACTGTAGGTTTTAGGAGAGTTTCTGTAGTACTGTAGGTGTTAGGAGAGTTTATGTAGTATGTGTTAGGAGAGTTTCTGTAGTATGTGTTATGAGAGTTTCTGTAGTACTGTAGGTGTTAGGAGAGTTTCTGTAGTACTGTATGTGTTATGAGAGTTTACGTAGTACTGTAGGTGTTATGAGAGTTTCTGTAGTACTGTATGTGTTATGAGAGTTGATGTAGTACTGTAGGTGTTATGAGAGTTTCTGTAGTACTGTATGTGTTATGAGAGTTTATGTAGTACTGTAGGTGTTATGAGAGTTTCTGTAGTACTGTATGTGTTATGAGAGTTTCTGTAGTACTGTAGGTGTTATGAGAGTTTCTGTAGTACTGTATGTATGAGAGTTTATGTAGTACTCTATGTGTTATGAGAGTTTCTGTAGTACTGTATGTGTTATGAGAGTTTCTGTAGCACTGTATGTATGAGAGTTTATGTAGTACTGTATGTGTTATGAGAGTTTATGTAGTACTGTATGTGTTGTGAGAGTTTCTGTAGTACTGTATGTGCTATGAGAGTTTCTGTAGTACTGTATGTGTTATGAGAGTTTATGTAGTATGAGAGTTTATGTAGTACTGTAGGTTTTAGGAGAGTTTCTGTAGTACTGTAGGTGTTAGGAGAGTTCATGTAGTATGTGTTATGAGAGTTTCTGTAGTACTGTAGGTGTTAGGAGAGTTTCTGTAGTACTGTAGGTGTTAGGAGAGTTTCTGTAGTACTGTAGGTGTTAGGAGAGTTTATGTAGTACTGTAGGTGTTAGGAGAGTTTCTGTAGTACTGTAGGTGTTAGGAGAGTTTATGTAGTACTGTAGGTGTTAGGAGAGTTTATGTAGTACTGTAGGTGTTATGAGAGTTTCTGTAGTACTGTAGGTGTTAGGAGAGTTTCTGTAGTACTGTAGGTGTTAGGAGAGTTTATGTAGTATCAGAGTTTATGTAGTACTGTAGGTTTTAGGAGAGTTTCTGTAGTACTGTAGGTGTTAGGAGAGTTTATGTAGTATGTGTTATGAGAGTTTCTGTAGTACTGTAGGTGCTATGAGAGTTTCTGTAGTACTGTAGGTGTTATGAGAGTTTCTGTAGTACTGTAGGTGTTATGAGAGTTTCTGTAGTACTGTATGTGTTATGAGAGTTTATGTAGTATCAGAGTTTATGTAGTACTGTAGGTTTTAGGAGAGTTTCTGTAGTACTGTAGGTGTTAGGAGAGTTTCTGTAGTACTGTATGTGTTATGAGAGTTTATGTAGTATGAGAGTTTATGTAGTATGTTTTAGTAGAGTTTCTGTAGTACTGTAGGTGTTATGAGAGTTTCTGTAGTACTGTATGTGTTATGAGAGTTTATGTAGTACTGTAGGTGTTATGAGAGTTTCTGTAGTACTGTATGTGTTATGAGAGTTTATGTAGTACTGTAGGTGTTATGAGAGTTTCTGTAGTACTGTATGTATGAGAGTTTATGTAGTACTCTATGTGTTATGAGAGTTTCTGTAGTATTGTATGTGTTATGAGAGTTTCTGTAGTACTGTATGTGTTATGAGAGTTTCTGTAGTACTGTATGTGCTATGAGAGTTTCTGTAGTACTGTATGTGTTATGAGAGTTTATGTAGTATGAGAGTTTATGTAGTACTGTAGGTTTTAGGAGAGTTTCTGTAGTACTGTAGGTGTTAGGAGAGTTTATGTAGTACTGTAGGTGTTATGAGAGTTCATGTAGTATGTGTTAGGAGAGTTTCTGTAGTATGTGTTATGAGAGTTTCTGTAGTACTGTAGGTGTTAGGAGAGTTTCTGTAGTACTGTAGGTGTTAGGAGAGTTTATGTAGTACTGTAGGTGTTATGAGAGTTTATGTAGTACTGTAGGTGTTAGGATAGTTTCTGTAGTACTGTAGGTGTTAGGAGAGTTTATGTAGTATCAGAGTTTATGTAGTACTGTAGGTTTTAGGAGAGTTTCTGTAGTACTGTAGGTGTTAGGAGAGTTTATGTAGTATGTGTTATGAGAGTTTCTGTAGTACTGTATGTGTTATGAGAGTTTCTGTAGTACTGTAGGTGTTATGAGAGTTTCTGTAGTACTGTATGTGTTATGAGAGTTTCTGTAGTACTGTAGGTGTTAGGAGAGTTTATGTAGTATGTGTTATGAGAGTTTCTGTAGTACTGTAGGTGCTATGAGAGTTTCTGTAGTACTGTAGGTGTTAGGAGAGTTTCTGTAGTACTGTATGTGTTATGAGAGTTTATGTAGTATGAGAGTTTATGTAGTATGTTTTAGTAGAGTTTCTGTAGTCCTGTAGGTTTTAGGAGAGTTTCTGTAGTACTGTAGGTGTTAGGAGAGTTTCTGTAGTACTGTATGTGTTATGAGAGTTTATGTAGTATCAGAGTTTATGTAGTACTGTAGGTTTTAGGAGAGTTTCTGTAGTACTGTAGGTGTTAGGAGAGTTTCTGTAGTACTGTATGTGTTATGAGAGTTCATGTAGTACTGTAGGTGTTATGAGAGTTTATGTAGTATGAGAGTTTATGTAGTACTGTAGGTTTTAGGAGAGTTTCTGTAGTACTGTATGTGTTAGGAGAGTTTATGTAGTATGAGAGTTTATGTAGTACTGTAGGTTTTAGGAGAGTTTCTGTAGTACTGTAGGTGTTAGGAGAGTTTATGTAGTATGTGTTAGGAGAGTTTCTGTAGTATGTGTTAGGAGAGTTTCTGTAGTATGTGTTATGAGAGTTTCTGTAGTACTGTAGGTGTTAGGAGAGTTTCTGTAGTACTGTATGTGTTATGAGAGTTTATGTAGTACTGTAGGTTTTAGGAGAGTTTCTGTAGTACTGTAGGTGTTAGGAGAGTTTATGTAGTATGTGTTAGGAGAGTTTCTGTAGTATGTGTTAGGAGAGTTTCTGTAGTATGTGTTATGAGAGTTTCTGTAGTACTGTAGGTGTTAGGAGAGTTTCTGTAGTACTGTATGTGTTATGAGAGTTTATGTAGTATGATAGTTTATGTAGTATGTGTTAGTAGAGTTACTGTAGGTTTTAGGAGAGTTTCTGTAGTACTGTAGGTGTTAGGAGAGTTTCTGTAATACTGTATGTGTTATGAGAGTTTACGTAGTACTGTAGGTGTTATGAGAGTTTCTGTAGTACTGTAAGTGTTATGAGAGTTTCTGTAGTACTGTATGTGTTATGATAGTTTCTGTAGTACTGTATGTGTTATGAGAGTTTCTGTAGTACTGTATGTGTTATGAGAGTTTCTGTAGTACTGTAGGTGTTAGGAGAGTTTCTGTAGTACTGTATGTGTTATGAGAGTTTATGTAGTACTGTAGGTGTTATGAGAGTTTCTGTAGTACTGTATGTGTTATGAGAGTTGATGTAGTAATGTAGGTGTTAGGAGAGTTTATGTAGTATGTGTTATGAGAATTTCTGTAGTACTGTAGGTGTTATGAGAGTGTCTGTAGTACTGTATGTGTTATGAGAGTTTATGTAGTATGAGAGTTTATGTAGTACTGTAGGTTTTAGGAGAGTTTCTGTAGTACTGTAGGTGTTAGGAGAGTTCATGTAGTATGTGTTAGGAGAGTTTCTGTAGTATGTGTTATGAGAGTTTCTGTAGTACTGTAGGTGTTATGAGAGTTTCTGTAGTACTGTAGGTGTTAGGAGAGTTTCTGTATGTGCTTTGAGTGTTTATGTAGTGTTATAACAGTGTATGTAATACCAGTTATGAGAGCATATGTGTAAGTTGTGAGTAACTATGTATGTGCAGATACGAGGCGATGATGAGAGAGTTCTCTGATGAGAGGGATAACCTGGAGCGACAGATAGAGATCCTACAGTAAGTCTGACCAATCACAGTGCTCGCCTGACACACAAACAGGAACACTGACCAATCACAGTGCTCACTTGACACAAAATCAGGAACACTGACCAATCACAGTGCTCGCCTGGCACGCAAACAGGAACACTAATAGTGCTCCTCTGACACACAAACAGGAACACTGATAGTGCTCCTCTGACACACAAACAGGAACACTTCAAGACTACGAACCTTATTTTCAAAAAGTATTGAAAAGTTTCTGTTTTTATTAGCCAACATGTCAATGGTACTTTTGATCACCCCATTCCCATTCTAATCCTATTCCATCCCTCCTCTTTCTCCTGTTTATCCCTCTCCTCTTTCTCCTCTGTTTCTCTCCCCTGTTTTTCCCCTCCTCTCTCTCTCCCCCTCCCTCTCCCTCCTTTTCTCTCTTCTGTCTCTCTCTCTGTTTCTCTCCCTCTTTTTCTCTCATCCTCTCTCGCTGTCCTTTGTTTCTCTCCCTCCTCTCTTTCTCTCTTCTGTTTCTCTCTTCTTCCTCTCTCCTTTGTTTCTCTCCCTCTACTCTCTCTGCTCTGTTTCACTTCCTCCTCTCTCTCTCCTCTTTCTCTCCCTCCTCTCTCCTATTTCTCTCCCTCCTCTCTCTCCTCTGTTTCTCTCCCTCTACTCTCTCTCTGCTCTGCTTCTCTCCCTCCTCTCTCTCTCTCCTCTTTCTCTCCCTCCTCTTTCTCTCCCTCCACTCTCTCTCTCCTCTTTCTCTCCCTCCACTCTCTCTCTCCTCTTTCTCTTCCTCCTCTCTCACTCTCCCTCTTTTTCTCCCCCTCTATAGGGCAGCCAACAGGAAGCTTAATGACAGTAATGATGGGCTGCTCAGGTCCCTTGAGAACAGCCTCAGCAAAAGCAACAAGGTGAGATTATACACTTGCATCACCACAGTAACAACACCAGCACGCTCTCTCTCCCTCGCGCTCTCCCTGCCTCTCATCTTTATCCCTCTCTTTCAATCTGTCCCCCCATCATCTCACACTCCTTCTGTCCTCCTCTACCCATCATCTCTCTGATCTGAACGTCGGGTTGAATCTCTCAATGCTCGTCCTGAGGGCTTGTCTGTTGGATGAATCATTTGAACCCTGTATGAGAGGCAACGATATCAACATTATATTTCAGTCTTGACGCCTGACTCACTTTCCTCATAACCTCAGAACTCAGCTTCACACACTCTCATCTAACGGTCATTCCTGCACTAACACAGAGGGTTCAGTGCACACACACACATATACACACACACATATGCACACACGCGCACACATGCATGCACACATGCATACATGCACTCACACACAGGCACGCATGCACACACACACACACACACACACACACACACACACACACACACACACACACACACACACACACAGTGAACCAGACAGTTGTGACAATGATGTTGTGTTTCAGCGTGATAGCAGTGCTTCCCCAGCCAGCATCATTAGCAGGAGGAGCAGGAGCAACTGTTACTCATCCCCATACTTGGACAGGTAAGACAGGACCAGCAACAACCTGGCGTGTTTGTGTAGGTCCACACTGCACATCCACATTCCCTAAGTTCTAGACCTCAGCTGAATCTGGTTATGAATGGTGAGGCTGTTGAACAAGTTGAGGAGACTAAATTACTTGGCGTTACCTTGTATTGTAAACTGTCATGGTCAAAACATATAGATTCAATGGTTGTAAAGATGGGGAGGTCTGTCCTTAATAAAGAGATGCTCTGCTTTGTTGACACCACACTCCACAAAGCAAGTCCTGCAGGCTCTAGTTTTATCTTATCTTGATTGTTGTCCAGTCGTGTGGTCGAGTGCTGCAAGGAAAGACCTAGTTAAGCTGCATCTGGCCCGGAACAGAGCAGCACGTCTTGTTCTTCATTGTAATCAGAGGGCTGATATAAATACTATGCAGTCAGTCTCTCTTGGTTAAGAGTTGAGGAGAGACTGTCTGCATCACTTGTTCTTTTTATAAGAAACATTAATGTGTTGAAAATCCCAAATTCTTTGCATAGTCAACATACACACAGCTCTGACACACACACTTATCCCACCATGGGTCTTTTCACAGTCCCCAAATCCAGAACAAATTCAAGAAAACGTACAGTATTATATAAAGCCCTTATTGCATGGAACTTCTTTCCATTTCATATTGCTCAAATAAACAGCAAACCTGGTTTCAAAAAACAGATAAAGCAACACCTCGCGGCACAACACCTCTCCCCTATTTGACCTAGATAGTTTGTGTGTATGCATTGATATGTAGGCTACGTTGATATGTAGTTCTGTCCTTGAGCTGTTCTTGTCTATTGATGTTATGTATTATGTCATTCTGTATCATGTTTTGTGTGGACCCCAGGAAGAGAAGCTTCTGCTTTTGCAACAGCTAATGGGGATCCTAATAAAATATCAAATACAAATGTGTGTATGTTCAAACTCAAGTATATTCCAAATTATTCTCCGGTGGAAAATTTGCACTGAACTGTTTGCATTGTAGAGTGTGCTCATAACCGTCCATGGAGGACAGACCTGCGCAGTCAATGTTTGGCCTCCCGAGTGGCGCAGAGGTCTGAGTCATTGCATCTTAGTGCTAGAGGTGTCACTACAGACCCTGGTTCGATTCCAGGCTGTATCACAACCGGCCGTGATTGGGAGTCCCATAGGGCGGCGCACAATTGGCCCAGCATCGTCCGGGTTAGGGTTTGGTCGGGGTTGGCCGTCATTGTAAATAAGCATTTGTTCTTAACTGACTTGCCTAGTTAAATCAAATAAAATAAAAACTGTTATAGCATGGTTGTTGGAGCTAGCTTAGCAGTAGAAAGGAAAGGTTTAAGTTTCTAGCAAGACTGTGTGGATGTTGTGTCCGTCCTGCCCCAGGTTCTACCAGGCGGGTGTGGAGGATGTTGATGAGGACGAGGACCCACTGGGAGGCCTGTTTGGGGGTGGTGGTAAGGGCTCCCTGGGGTGTCGGAGGCCTGGTCTGGACACCATAGCTCTGGCTCTGTGCGACCCAGGCATGCAGCGCAGACATAGCTACGAGGTGGACAGCCTGCCCGAGAGCTGCCTAGACAGCGGCATGTCCACGCTGCGCGGCTCCAACTACGGATATGACTCTGAGCAGGAGGTCAAAGGGCACGAGGATGAGGAGGAGGAGGGACAGAGGGTGGCCAGGATCACAGATGGCCTGGCGGAAGACAACTTTGACAACGACGTAAGCCATACACACACACAGACATTATACACAGTTCATCTACTTATACTAAGCACACATATTGTGAGTGATAACTGTCATTGTGTACTGACGTTAATGCTCTAGTGTTGATGTGTCAGATTGCAGAGGTGCGGAACAAGATGGTGTTCGGCTCAGACAATGGTTCTGTCCTGGACTGGAAACCCTTGGAACCAGTCAGCCGGAACAGCTCGGGAGCGTCCACACGCAAAGCCCTGTCCGCCATCACCAATGAGGTACAGGACAGAGGGAAGGCATGTAGGGAGAGAGGGAGGAGAGGAGAGTAGAGGAAAGAAAAGGAGAGGAGAAAAGGGGGTAAAGGAGAGGAGAGGAGAAAAGGAGAGGAGAAAAGGGGGTAAAGGAGAGGAGAGGAGAAAAGGGGGGAGAGGAGAAGAGAGGAAAGAAAAGGAGAGGAGAAGAGAGGAATGAAAAGGAGAGGAGAGGAGAAAAGGGGGGAGAGGAGAAGAGAGGAAAGAAAAGGAGAGGAGAGGAGAAGAGAGGAATGAAAAGGAGAGGAGAGGAGAAAAGGGGGAGAGAGGAGAAGAGAGGAAAGAAAAGGGAGAGGAGAAAAGGGGGAGAGGAGGGGAGAGGAGAGGAGAGGAGAAGAGAGGAATGGAGAGGAGAGAAGGAGAGGAGAGGACAGGAGAAAAGGGGGGAGAGGAGAAGCGAGGAAAGAAAAGGAGAGGAGAGGAGAAAAGGGGGAGAGGAGAAGCGAGGAAAGAAAAGGATAGGAGAGGAGAAAAGGGGGGAGAGGAGAAGCGAGGAAAGAAAAGGAGAGGAGAGGAGAAAAGGGGGGGAAGGAGAAGAGGGGAGAGGAAAAGGAAGGAAAGGAGAGCTCAAACTTTTGGTACCTTTGATGACACCCAAACAGACCCTTTATGGTAGAAAACACTAGTATGGAGATTAACAGTGAGACGTGGTAGAAAACACTAGTATGGAGATTAACAGTGAGACGTGGTAGAAAACACTAGTATGGAGATTAACAGTGAGACGTGGTAGAAAACACTAGTATGGAGATTAACAGTGAGACTTGGTAGAAAACACTTGAGTGTAAATGTTTGACTTAGTTCAGGAAAAACTGCTGACTATGTTGACTATGCATGACTGAGTCAAGGTGTGCCTTTAATTCTCTCTCTCTCTCTGTGTGTGTGTGTGTGTGTGCGTACAGGCAAAGGAGAAGGAGTCAGCTGACCTGGGATATATGACATCAGAGAAGGCCTATCGGGTGGTGTTGGCAGGTGACGCGGCAGTGGGCAAGTCCAGCTTCCTGCTCCGCCTCTGCAAGAACGAGTTTCGAGGAAACACCAGCGCCACCCTGGGTGGGTGTGTTAGCTCTCACCTGCGTACATAGTCAACACTGACCTGGCTGTATTCCACAGTGGTGGGGTTGTATTCATGGCTAGCTGCCTGGGTCAGCTATAGGAGATATGTTTAGCAGTGGGGTGGTCTTTGGAATAGTGTGTTTGAACACTCTCTTGTGTTTGTCCTCAGGGGTGGACTTTCAGATGAAGAGTCTGGTAGTGGATGGAGAGCCTACCCTACTACAGCTATGGGACACAGCAGGCCAGGAGAGGTGTGTGTTAAAAAAATAACACAGCGTGTTAAATCAACACTGTGGAGTCTGTGGACCCATAAACACACTGCAATAGTGTTAAATTAGCACACTGCTTAGCGTCAATTCTAAATTCTAATATAAATTGTAGTTACCAACCATAACTGTATTTGTTAGAGACATGGTTGTTGCATCCGTCCATTTTTGGTCCTATGGACTTCATCAAGTGTGATCCTAAGGGTCTACAGACACACTTTCAGTGTTGATATTTAACACTGGACCATTTGCTGTGTACATCCTATCTGCATCTTTGTTTTTTAAATATTGCAATAATGTTTTTCCAGTATGGCGAATCCCCACAATTACTCTATTTCAGCCTATGTTTGGAGTGGTCCTGTGTTGACCTTTAACCCTGTGTGTGTCCCAGGTTCCGCAGCATTGCTAAGTCCTACTTCAGACGAGCCGATGGCGTCCTCCTGCTGTATGATGTCACCTGTGAAAAGAGCTTCCTCAACGTCCGAGAGTGGGTGGACATGATCGAGGTAGTAATATTTGATTGATTTATATATATATATAAGCATTTCGCTACACTCGCATTAACATCTGCTAACCATGTGTATGTGACAAATAAAATTTGATTTGATTTATAACTGATTGCATTTATATAACAACTGATTGGATGTATATAATAACTGATTGGATTTATATAGTAACTGATTGGATGTATATAATATCTGATTGGATGTATATAATATCTGATTGGATGTATATAATATCTGATTGGATGTATATAATAACTGATTGCATTTATATAATAACTGATTGGATTTATATAGTAACTGATTGGATGTATATAATATCTGATTGGATGTATATCATATCTGATTGGATTTATATAATAACTGATTGCATTTATATAATAACTGATTGGATTTGTATAATAATTGATTGGATTTATATAATAACTTAATGGATTTATATGCCGCTTTCCCAGGTGCTCAAAGCTCTTCACATAGTAAGGTTAAAACTCACGCCATCCACCACCAATGTGTAGCACCAGTTGGGTGATGCCACGGCAGCCATCTTGTAGTGAATACATCAGTATCTTCCATAACACTAGATAACACAAAACATTCAATACATTTAATGTGGTGACTTTGGAATGGTTGGGGCTTTGATAAATAAGAATTTGAGGTTTTGTCATCACAACAATATGCAATAGATGAAGCCTGCTGAAGTCCCTATGCACAAGTTGTCCAGTGTCATTTGATGGGTGACAAGTACAGTATTTGACCCCAGTGTTGGAAAATTGTGTTCTCACTCTGTTTTTCACTCTATTTTATGTGCAGTCTACATGTAAGTGCTTTGTGTTGCATGTGTGTGTTTGATTCTTGTTGACTTTCACTTTGCTAAAATAGATGTACGCTACATACGGTACTGCATGTGAATTTGTGTTGCATTGCTTGAGTGACTGAGTAGTGTGCATTTAAATACACATACAGTACCAGTAAAAAGTTTGGACACACCTACAGTACTCATTCAAGAGTTTTTCTTTATTTGTACTATTTTCTACATTGTAGAATAATAGTAAAGACATCAAAACTATGAAATAACACATGGAATCATGTAGTAAAAGTGTTAAACAAATCCAAATATGTTATATTTTAGATTCTTCAAAGTAGCCACCCTTTGCCTAGATGATAGCTTTGCACACTCTTGAAATTCTCTCAACCAGCTACACCTGGAATGCTTTTCCAACAGTCTTGAAGGAGTTCCCACATATGCTGAGCACATGTTGGCTGCTTTGCCTTCTCTCTGTGGTCCAACTCATCCCAAACTATCTCAATTGGGTTGAGGTCAGGGGATTGTGGAGGCCAGGTCATCTGATGCAGCACTCCATCACTCTCCTTCTTGGTCAAATAGCCCTTACACAGTCTGGAGGTGTGCTGGGTCATTAACCTGTCTGGGAACGGGGTTCCGCTAGCAGAACCCCTCGCCAACAGCCAGTGAAATTGCAGGGCACCAAATTCAAACAACAGAAATCTCATAATTCAAATTTCCCAAACATACAATTATTAGACACCGTTTTAAAGATAAACTTCTCGTTAATCCAACCACAGTGTCCGATTTCAAAAATGCTTTTTGGCAAAAGCACAACATATTGTTAGGTCAGCACGTAATCACAGAAAGCATACAGCCATTTTCCAACCAAAGAGGAGAGTCACAAAAAGCAGAAATAGAGATAAAATGAATCACTAACCTTTGATGATCTTCATCAGATGACACTTCCGGGACAACATGTTACACAATACATGTATGTTTTGTTCGATCAAGTTCATATTTATATCCAAAAACCTCAGTTTACATTTGGCTTTGCCTCCAAAACATCCCGTGAATTTACACAGAGCCACATCAATTTACAGAAATAAACTTTGATAAAAGATACAAGTATTATGCACAGAATTATAGATATACTTCTCCTTAATGCAACCACTGTCAGATTTCAAAAAAGCTTTACGGAAAAATCTAACCATGCAATAATCTGAGTACAGTGCTCATTGACCAAAAGAAGCAAAACAGATACCCGCCATGTTGTGGTGTCAACAGAAGTCAGAAATAGCATTATAAATATTCACTTATCTTCATCAGAATGCACTCCCAGGAATCCCAGGTCCACAATAAATGTTTATTTAGTTCGATAAAGTCCATAATTTATGTCCAAATACCTCCTTGTTGTTCGTGCCTTGAGTTCACAAATCCATGACGCGCGATCACTAGGTCCAGACGAAAAGTCAAAAAGTTCCGTTACAGTCCGTAGAAACATGTCAAACGAAGTATAGAATTGTTTTTAACATAAATCTTCAATAATGTTTCAACAAAATTCCTTTGTCTGTAGAATTGCAGTGGAACGCAGGTCACTCTCACGTGAGGGCGCGTGGTCAGCTCATGCCACTCTGGCAGACACCTGACTCGAAGAGCTTTCCTTCCCTCATTCTTCACAGTAGAAGCATCAAACAAGGTTCTAAAGACTGTTGACATCTAGTGGAAGCCGTAGGAAGTGCAATATGACCCCATAGACACTATATTCGATAGGCAATGACTTGAAAAACTACAAACCTCAGATTTCCCACATCCTGGTTGGATTTTTTTCTCTGGTTTTTGCCTGCCATATGAGTTCTGTTATACTCACAGACATCATTCAAACAGTTTTAGAAACTTCAGAGTTTTTTCTATCCAAATATACTAATAATATGAATATCTTAGCTTCTGGGACTGAGTAGCAGGAAATTTACTCTGCGCACGCTTTTCATCCGAACGTGAAAATGCTGCCCCCTAGCCCAAACAGGTTAAGCGCAAACCAGATGGGATGGCGTATCGCTGCAGAATGCAGTGGTAGCCATCCTGGTTAAGTGTGCCTTGAATTCTAAATAAATCACAGACAGTGTCACCAGTAAAGCACCATCACACCTCCTCCTCCATGCTTCACCGTGGGAACCACACATGCGGAGATCATCTGTTCTCCTATACTGCGTCTCACAAAGACACTGCGGTTGGAACCAAAAATCTCACATTTTAACTAATCAGACCAAAGGACAGATTTCCACTGGTCTAATGTCCATTGCTCGTGTTTCTTGGCCCAAGAAATACGAGCAATGTGTCCTTTAGTAGTGGTTTCTTTGCAGCAATTTGACCATGAAGGCCTGATTCACACAGTCTCCTCTGAACAGTTGATGCTGAGGTGTGTCTGTTACTTGAACAGCATTTATTTGGGCTTCAATCTGAGGTGCAGTTACCTCTACTGAACTCATCATCTGCAGCAGAGGTAACTCTGGGTCTTCCCTTCCTGTGAGAGTCCTCATGAGAGACAGTTTCAACATAGCGCTTGATGGTTTTTGCGACTGAACTTGAAGAAACTTTAAAAGTTCTCGAAATGTCCCGCTTTGACTGACCTTCATGTCTTTAAGTAATGATGGACTGTGATTTCAACTGTTCTTACCATAATATGGACTTGATCTTTTACCAAATAGGGCTATCTTCTGTATATCACCCCTACTTTCTGACAACACAACTGATTGGCTGAAACGCATTAAGAAGGAAAGAAGTTCCACAAATTAACAAGGCACACCTGTTAATTGAAATGCATTCCAGGTGACTACCTCATGAAGCTGGTTGAGAGAATGCCAAGAGTGTGCAAAGCTGTAATCAAGGCAAAGACTGGCTACTTTGAAGAATATATAAAATATATTTTGATTTGTGTAACACTTTTTTTGTTATTACATGATTCCATATGTGTTATTTCATAATTTTGATGTCTTCACTATTCTACAATGTAGAAAATAGTCAAAATCAAGGAAACCCCTGTCATGTTCGTTGAATGGGGGAGAATACATCTTCTTATTTAATGAAACGAAGAAACTTAACAAACTTACAAGACAACAAACCGCTATATAGAAACAAGTGCAGACACAGGCAACTAACCATAGACAATAACCCACGAAATACCCAAGGAATATGGCTGCTTAAATATGGTTCCCAATCAGAGACAACGATAAACAGCTGCCTCTAATTGAGAACCAATCTAGGCAACCATAGACATACATAACACCTAGATTAGTGACCACCCATAGAACACATACATCACCCATGTCACACCCTGACCTAACCAAAATAATAAAGAAAACAAAAAATACTAAGGTCAGGGCGTGACAACACCTTGAATGAGTAAGTGTGTCCAAACTTTTGACTGATACTGTACGTACACACGTGTGTTTGATTGATTGTTCGTGGTGTCAAGACATTTTGAAATGTCTGTTTTGAAATGCTTGAAAGTCACATCCTTTCATTGTTGTAGCTCTTGAATCATTTGACTGTATTTCAGTTGATAACGCTACGTGTGTAGTTGCTGTGTTGCATGTTTAATGCATCTAAAATTGCACACTATTCCCCCATATTGTGCACTATACACTGAGTGTACAAAACATTAAGAACACCTGCTCTTTCCATGAAATCCTCTTCAATCAGTGTGTAGATGAATGGGAGGAGACAAGCTTTGAGATATGGGTTGTGTATGTGTCTGTTCAGAGGGTGAATTGGTAAGACAAAATATGTAAGTGCAGGGTATGGCAGTAGGTGCCAGGCGCTCTGTTTTTGTGTCAAGAACTGCAATGCTGCTGGATTTTTCACTCTCAACAGTTTCCCGTGTGTATCAAGAATGGTCCACCACCCAAAGGACATCCAGCCAACTTGACAACTGGGAAGCATTGGAGTCAACATAGACCAGCATCCCTATGGAAACGCTTTCGACACCTTGAAGACTGCATGCCCCGACAAATTGAAGCTGTTCTGAGGGCAGAAGGGGGAGGGAGGGGGGTGCAACACAATATTAGGAAGGTGTTTCTAATGTGAGGTATACTCTCACTGTATGTAGCCATGCGAGCCACACTGATCTCACAAGTTTACATAATTATGCATTTTTCCAGCTTCACGAGCCAGATTGATCTTACATGAATACACGCTACTTGGAAAAACACGTATGGGCCCTAGTAAAAAATAGTACACTATAAATACTGAAGAATAAAAAAATACCTTGATCAAAACAAAGTAGTGCACTATAAAGGGAATGGTGTGCCATTTGGGACTGTTGTTGTAACCTGATGTCCATATCTGTTCAGGACGTGTCCCAGGACGACATCCCCATCATGCTGGTGGGGAATAAGAGTGACCTGAGAGAGCAGGCTCTGCAGGATGGGATCACCTGTGTCTCCACCAGCTACGGAGAGAAACTGGCCATGGTGAGACCGCTCAACCTCAACATCTTAGCACTTTTACTTAACATAAGGGCCAAGTTATTTTCCTTGTGTCAAGGAAACTCCAAATCCTAGTTACATTTTGGTCATTTGGAAGATAATTTTCTCCAGAGCGACTTATAGATGCTTCTACTTGTACCCTAGAACTGTGTTTCCCCACTCCAGTCCTCAAGTAACACCAACGATACCCCCCAACGGTACCCCCCAACAGTACCCCCAACAGTACCCCCAAACAGTACATCCAACGGTACCCCCAACAGTACCTCCAACGGTACCCCCAACAGTACCTCCAACGGTACCCCCAACAGTACCCCAACGGTACCCCCCAACAGTACCCCCCAACAGTACCCCCAACGGTACATCCAACGGTACCGCCAACGGTACCCCCAACAGTACCTCCAACGATACCTCCAACGGTACCCCTAACGGTACCCCCAACAGTACCTCCAACGGTACATCCAACGGTACCGCCAACGATACCCCCAACAGTACCTCCAACGGTACTCCCAACGGTACCCCCAACAGTACCCCCAACAGTACCCCTAACGGTACCCCCAGCAGTAACACCAACAGTACCCCCAACAGTACCCCCAACAGTACCCCCAACGGTACCCCCAACAGTACCTCCAATGGTACACATTTCTATTGTAGCCCTGGACAAACACACCTGATTCAACTTGGGCCTCCAACAAAAATGAGTGCTGTACCCGAGGACCGGTGTTGGAAAACACAGTTCTAGGGTACAACTAGAAGTCACTCCGGGTAAACTGTAAGTCACTCTGGGTAAAATCATCTACTAAATGACCAACATTTAAATGTAACTAGGGGTTGGAGTCCACTGCCCTACAATATAGTCTAGAACTAGGACCCAGAATTTTGCCTGGTCAGGTCACATGGTCTGGCAGACTCCTCGGTCCGCTTATTATGTATTAAACTACTAGCACACAGCTCAGACACCCATGCATACCCAACAAGACATGCCACCAGAGGTTTCTTCACAATCCCCAAGTCCACAACAGACTATGGGAGGCACACAGTACTACATAGAGCCATGACTACAGGTAACTGACGCAAGCAGTAGAATCAGATTTTAAAAAACAGATAAAAATACACCCTATGGAACAGCAGGAACTGTGAAGAGACACAGGCACAGACACACGCACTCTACACACACGTACACATGGATCTTGTATTGTAGGTATGTGGTAGTAGAGTAGTGACCTTAGGGAACACACTTAATGTATTGTAGGTATGTGGTAGTAGAGTAGTGGCCTGAGGGAACACACTTAATGTGTTGTAGATATGTGGTAGTAGAGTAGTGGCCTGAGGGAACACACTTAATGTATTGTAGGTATGTGGTAGTAGAGTAGTGACCTTAGGGAACACACTTAATGTATTGTAGGTATGTGGTAGTAGAGTAGTGACCTTAGGGAACACACTTAATGTGTTGTAGGTATGTGGTAGTAGAGTAGTGGCCTGAGGGAACACACTTAATGTATTGTAGGTATGTGGTAGTAGAGTAGTGACCTTAGGGAACACACTTAATGTATTGTAGGTATGTGGTAGTAGAGTAGTGACCTTAGGGAACACACTTCATGTCTTGTAGGTATGTGGTAGTAGAGTAGTGACCTTAGGGAACACACTTAATGTATTGTAGGTATGTGGTAGTAGAGTAGTGACCTTAGGGAACACACTTAATGTGTTGTAGGTATGTGGTAGTAGAGTAGTGGCCTGAGGGAACACACTTCATTTCTTGTGAAAAGTGTTATGAAATGTAATGTCATGTAATATTTGTAATTGTATATAACTGCCTTAATGTTGCTGGACTCCAGGAAGAGTAGCTGCTGCCTTGGCAGGAACGAATGGGGATCCTTAATAAATACAAACTTCAGCCTGATTGAGAGGTCATGTCTAGAAGGGATCCAGCTCTTGTCAAATTTATGTCAAAAGTTGATTGATTATTTTATAATTTAGCATTTTAGCCAACCCTAACCCTTTCCTAACCTTAACCTACTTATCCTAACCTGCCACATGAATTATCCTAATCTGCTGCATAAGTTCTCCTAAACCTGCTACGAAAAGTAAATTCTGACAAAAGCTGGTTCCCTTCTAGCCATGACCTGATTGAGAGTTGTGTTGTTTTTTCCTATCAGACATATAACGCCCTCTTCTGTGAGACCAGTGCCAAAGACGGCTCCAATGTCATAGAGGCCGTGCTGCATCTGGCCAGGTAAGATATACCAGCTCCTAGTCGTCTGTTGTCTCTCTCTGCTTAGTGATATTTACCTGTCCATGATCGTTCTGCTTTGGATACGGTTTGATAAGGATATTTTCCTAAACTGTTCTTATAATACCAACATGTAGAACAACATGTAAAGCTTTGCTGCCCTCTAGTGTGTGTTCTTTAACGTCCATCATATTTACACTAATGTAAAGCTTTGCTGCCCTCTAGTGTGTGTTCTTTAACGTCCATCATATTTACACTAATGTAAAGCTTTGCTGCCCTCTAGTGTGTGTTCTTTAACGTCCATCATATTTACACTAATGTAAAGCTTTGCTGCCCTCTAGTGTGTGTTCTTTAACGTCCATCATATTTACACTAATGTAAAGCTTTGCTGCCCTCTAGTGTGTGTTCTTTAACGTCCATCATATTTACACTAATGCCCATACAGTGGAAGTGTGCCTCTCTCCTCACTCTCTCACTCTCTCTCTCACACTCACTCACACACACACGCACACGCGCACACGCACACACGCACACACACACAGAGAGGTGACCAAGCAGGTTCATGGGGCTGAGGACCAGGAGTCTGTGACTAACCTCTATAGAAATCCCAACAAGAAGATGCCCACCGTCACCTGCTGCACAGGATAAGATACCAAACAGAAACGCTACTAGAGTAACCAAAACTCACCACCTAAGGAACTGCATCAACAGAACACCACAACACTAGAACACTGTGTCCAACAGCAGAACAAGAGAACAATGGGACTTCAGAAGAAAAGAACACAGGAGAATCTGATCAGAACACTTGAGTACTGTACAGTAACACTAGAACCACAATACAGCTGGTTTTCTCACATAACATCAACTGTACTGCTTAATGCTATAGGATAACTCATATTGAGCTGTTAAGAAAGACAGCGTGTGTGTGTGTGTGTGTGTGTGTCTGTTTGTATGATTATGCGCTTGCATGAATGCATGGGTGCTTGTGTTATATGCAGATGTCATTCACATCCTGGTTAGTAGTGAAATCTAATCTCCTATGCTGTTGATTGTGTCTTATGAAACCTCTATGTGTACCCAATAGTCATACATTGGAAGTCAGAAGTTTACATACACTTAGGTTGGAGTCATTAACTTGTTTTTCAACCACTCCACAAATTCCTTGTTAACAAACTATAGTTTTGGCAAGTCGGTTACGACATCTACTTTGTTTACAGATTATTTCACTTATAATTCACTGTATCACAATAAGTTGACTGTGCCTTTAAACAACTTGGAAAATTCCAGAAAATTATGTCATGGCTTGAGAAGCTTCTGATAGGCCAATTGACATCAATTGGAGGTGTACCTGTGGATGTATTTCAAGGCCTTCCTTCAAACTCAGTGCCTCTTTGCTTGACATCATGGGAAAATCAAAAGAAATCAGCCAAGACCTCAGAAGAAGAAAAAAATAAGCCAGACTAAGGTTTGCAACTGCACATGGGGCAAAGATTGTACATTTTGGAGAAATGTCCTCTGGTCTGATGAAACAAAAATAGAACTGTTTGGCCATAATGACCATCATTATGCTTGGAGGAAAAAGGGGGATGCTTGCAAGCCGAAGAACACCATCCCAACCATGAAGCACGGGGGTGGCAGCATCATGTTGTGGAGGTGCTTTGCTGCAGGAGGGACTGGTGCACTTCACAAAATAGATGGTATCACGAGGAAGGAAAATTAAGTGGAAATTTATCTTGAATTATCTTGAATGAAGCATCTGGAAACATCAGTTAGGAAGTTAAAGTTTGGTTACAAATGGGTCTTCCAAATGGACAAGGACCCAAGCATACTTCCAAAGTTGTGGAAAAACGGCTTAAGGACAACAAAGTCAAGGTATTGGAGTGGCCATCACAAAGCCCTGACCTCAATCCTACAGAAAATTTGTGGGCAGAACTGAAAAAGCGTGTGTGACCAATGAGGCCCACAAACCTGACTCAGTTACACCAGCTCTATCAAGAGGAATGGGCCAAAATTCACCCAACTTATTGTGGGAACCTTGTGGAAGGCTACCTGAAACGTTTGACCCACAATTTAAAGGCAATGCTACCAAATACTAATTAAGTGTATGTAAACTTCTGACCCACTGGGAATGTGATGAAATAAATAAAAGCTGAAATAAATCATTCTCTCTACTATTATTCTGACATTTCCCATTCTTAAATTAAAGTGTTGATCCTAACTGACCTAAAACAGGAAATTTTTACTGGGAATTGTGAAAAACTGAGTTTAAATGTATTTGGCTAAGGTGTATGTAAACTTCCGACTTCAACTGTATGTATCACAGATAGCTATTGTGTGTGTGTGTGTGTGTGTGTGTGTGTGTATATATATATATGTGTGTACTTGGCAGTTACTGTCTGTACATTGATATACAGTGTATATATATCAATGTACAGACAGTGACAGACATATATATATATATATATATATATATATATATATATATATATATATATATATATATATATATATATTACATGTGTATATATACATATATAAATAATATATATATATATATATATATATTATATATATAAATATATACTGTCTGTCACTGTCTGTACATTGATATGTGTATATCAATTGACAGACAGTGACTGCCAAGTACCAAGTACTAGCAAGTTATCTTCACAACAAGCCACTAGTAGAAAGTCACTGACATATTTTTAAGTTAACTATGACATCATACATGATGAGGAGAGACAGATGCACAGGATAGGTGGAGAACAGGAAGGTCCAACAGCACAGTAGAGAAAGGTTATTTACATTTAATGAAATAATCTTTTATGGAAGCTTTTTATTACTAAGAGGGACGTGTAGATAGTGGAAGAGCTACAGTAAATAGAATCACATTCTAGTTTTGTGATCGTAGAGACAGAAGAGTCCGAAACACCCTCCATGTACATTATTTGTGATGAAGAGAAACAACTTCTTGATCAGGGAAGGAATGTTATTATGTCAGCTGAGCGAGCATACCGTATGTCTGATTTCTGATTGGAGGAGCCAAGAGCAACGTCTGGAGAGAGTGATTCTGAATGGATGAACCTGGTTTGTGTGCGTGTGGTGTGAATGCATATAGACAAGTGTTATTTCTGCGTGTATATTTTACAATACTTTCATCATTAATATATAATGTCATGTTAGAGTTGCCGTTTGCCCGATTTATTTGGAACTCTCCCAGGTGGCTGATGATGTCACTGTGAGCCCACACCTGTCTGTCTCGTCTTGTCTGTCTTAGCCCCCAATGTGGTCATACACAAAGCGCTATACTATTAAAATGTAGCATGAACAAAAACCAGTGTTGTATGTATTCCCTTGTCCAGGCAGAGCCTGAACAGAGTGGAATGTTTAATGTTGCATCATTTATCTGGAGAGTCATCTGCTGAAACCAAGGCAGTTCATGTCATAGGACAGGTTGTTTAAAATAACAGCTACTCTCTCGCTCTGTCACACAAACACACACCCCAAGGCTGTGTTTACACAGGTAGCCCAATTCTGATATTTCTTCCACTAATTGGTCTTTTGACCAATCACATCAGATCATTACACATCAGATGTTTTAAACAGATGGGAGGTGGGGCTGGGCTCCGTGCTAGGATTTTTAAAATCTGATTGGTCAAATGATCAATTAGTGAGAAAAAATATCAGAATTGGTCTGCCTGTGTAAACGCAGCCTAAATGTCCATGAAATCGCTGAAGGGGGAACAATTTCAACAATCAGGTAACTTCACACTAAATTTGATGTCACCCATATTCCCTGAGAGTGTTTACGTGGAGGCCCTCTGAGCTGTGTGAATAGCTGCAGCATATGTCAGTGTTTATTCAGCCCGTTGGTGTCTGGAGGCCTGGCACGGAGCCCAGCCCCACCTCCCATCTGTTTACATTGTCATGAGCTTGATGAGGCGAGCCCAGTCATTAGTCAAACAACATGTTGGGTGGGGGCAGACAGGCAGGCAGGGGGATAATTAAATATTCACAAATGTGTAGCAGGCAAGGTTAATGTTTGGAATGGATTCATTAATTTGATGTGGGAGGAACAGCCGCGTGTCATAATCCCTTTTTTTATGGCCACCCAGCTGAGTCCCAGTATGTCATCACTGTTGGATGGGTTTGACCATGTGCAAGGGTTTATGAGATGCTGTTAATAACTTTATAATAACCTCTGTCTGTGCTGGTGTTGTTTTCCCTGTGATGGAGTACTCATAGTGGGTTGAAAGAGGGTGAGGATGATGGCCTTTGCGATTCTGGAAAGGTCCCTTGCTCGGAAGAGCTGTTATTACTATCACCCCCCCCCCACCCCCCTTCAGCTATCAGCAGGAGAGGATGAGACAGAAGAGAGGGAAGTAATGGAAGGATTTCTGAAGAGATTGTCCTTGTGTGAATCTCTAATAAACTTACACACACAGTCACACACACTGTATAGAACAAGCACGCACAAAATCCATGCTCACCTGTACACACATACGTATTCTGACGTGTGGTATTTAGGCTACTCAGTCAATTAACATTGTCTAGCACCACATCAATGTAGGATCAAACTCACAAGATTACCATAATCACATCAATCCAACTAAATCAGAGTTCTGTCTTTGGGGTTGGGTTGCTGGGGGATCATGAGGTCACCATCTGGAGAGGTCATAGTTCGTTGGAGAGGCCGGCGGCCACACATGGACATCTGGGACAGCAGACTGTGGAACTCCATCCCTTCCAACTATACTCCCTCAAGACTGCCCTGCCTGGGATATCAATCACATCATGACAATGTCACATCATGGGGAGCTCGGACCGGCCTCACCTAGTCGATTCTTACCTGGAGATACACAGACAAAGACTGTAACTCACTTTAGGACCTAGGTGAATATGAGTGAAAACCATCTGACAACTCTTTGATTTGAAATGTCACAACCTATTATATTTCATGTGATGTCTGAAGGAGAAGGAATGCCTTGCTCTTAATGTCACTGGATTCATAGAGATAAATGTGAGAGAGGAAGACTCTATTCTGGGACCAATGATGTTTAATAACATTATGATATATAGCTACACTCCCCTTCATATTTATTTGGACAGTGAGCTACAATGTTTCTTTTGGTTCTGTACGCCAGCATTCTGGGTTTGAGATCAAAAGTTAGAGGCACAAATATCATGCCCCCAAGACATGCTAACCTCTCACCATTACAATAACAGGGGAGGTTAGCATTTTATATCATGCCCCCAAGACATGCTAACCTCTCACCATTACAATAACAGGGGAGGTTAGCATTTTATATCATGCCCCCAAGACATGCTAACCTCTCACCATTACAATAACAGGGGAGGTTAGCATTTTATATCATGCCCCCAAGACATGCTAACCTCTCACCATTACAATAACAGGGGAGGTTAGCATGTCTTGGGGGGGTATGTTTTTATGTCTCACTCATCATTATTCACAATTCATTCACATTAATGTAGAAATGTTCAGAAACATATTATATTAGTATGTACAATAAAATTGACTCCAAAATGACACATTATTTACCATTCATTTCTATTGGCCACAAAATAATCTGAAACACAACCAAAACAAACAGCAAATGCATCCAGCAAGTTTGTAGAGTCACAATCCTGATGTAATTGTTGCATGGTTAGGAATATGGGACCAAATACTAAACTTTTGACTTCTTTACAACACGTAGACGTGAATTTCTACAAATTCTTAGGACACCTTTAAATGTGGGGACTAGATACATAAATGGCTTTCATTTCTAAATGGTTCAACAGATATGTATGAAAATACCATCAAATAAAAGTTGACATTCTCTACTGACGCTTCATATGAAAAATGTGGTCTCAAATCTAAAATGCCGGAGTATAAAGCCAAATGAAACATTTGGTGTACTGTTTATGGTTGATAACATTTGGTGTACTGTTTATGGTTGATAACATTTGGTGTACTGTATGTTTATGGTTGGTAGTCAGAACTAGGTGCTATTTGTGACTTGGACATCAGAGGGCAGCATTGTCCTACAGTGTCATCACATCACACAATCTCATTCTCTGCTCAGGCACTTAGAATGTATATATAATTTGAAAGTTCTTCTGACAAGTTCAGGTGATTACATTATAACCATGGGGTTTGTCACCGAGACAGTTTAAGGTGATGAGGAAGTGTGTGTGTGTGTGTTTTACTATATTTGTGAGCATCAGAAGTCCTCACAAGAATAATAAACCCTTTAGGTTTTACGTTTAGGTTAAGGATAGGGTTAGGGTTAAGATATATAGCATATTCATCATAGATACGTACAGTACCAGACAAAAGTTTGGACACACCTACTCATTCAGGAGTTTTTCTTATATTTTTTCTTCTATTTTCTACATTGTAGAATAATAGTGAAGACATCAGAACTATGACATAACACATATGGAATCATGTAGTAACCAAAAAAGTGTTTGCACACTCTTGGCCTTCTCTCAACCAGCTACACCTGGAATGCTTTTCCAACAGTCTTGAAGGAGTTCCCACATATGCTGAGCACTTGTTGGCTGCTTTGCCTTCTCTCTGCGGTCCAACTCATTCCAAACCATCTCAATTGGGTTGAGGTCGGGGGATTGTGGAGGCCAGGTCATCTGATCCAGCACTCCATCACTCTCCTTCTTGGTCAAATAGCCCTTACACAGCCTGGGGGTGTGCTGGGTCATTAAGCACAAACCATATGGGATGGCGTATCGCTGCAGAATGCAGTGGTAGCCATCCTGGTTAGTGTGCCTTGAATTCTAAATAAATCACAGACAGTGTCACCAATAAAGCACCCCCACACCATTTACATTTACATTTAAGTCATTTAGCAGACGCTCTTATCCAGAGCGACTTACAAATTGGTGCATTCACCTTATGACATCCAGTGGAACAGTAGTGCATCTAAATCTTTTAAGGGGGGGGGTGAGAGTGATTACTTTATCCTATCCTAGGTATTCCTTAAAGAGGTGGGGTTTCAGGTGTCTCCGGAAGGTGGTGATTGACTCCGCTGTCCTGGCGTCGTGAGGGAGTTTGTTCCATCATTGGGGGGCCAGAGCAGCGAACAGTTTTGACTGGGCTGAGCGGGAACTGTACTTCCTCAGTGGTAGGGAGGCGAGCAGGCCTCCCTACCACTCCATCACACCTCCTCCTCCATGCTATGGTGGGAACCACATATGCAGAGATCATCTGTTCACTTACTCTGTGTCTCACAAAGACACGGCAGTTGGAACCAAAAATCTCAAATTTGGACTCATCAAACCAAAGGTCAGATTTTCTCCGGTCTAATGTACATTGCTCGTGTTTCTTGGCCCAAGCAAGTGTCTTCTTCTTATTGGTGTCCTTTAGTTGTGGCTTCTTTGCAGCAATTCGGCCATGAAGGCCTGATTCACGCAGTCTCCTCTGAACATTTGATGTTGAGATGTGTCTGTTACTTGAATTCTATGAAGCATTTATTTGGGCTGCAATTTCTGAGGCTGGTAACTGTAATGGACTCATCCGCTGCAGCAGAGGTATCTCTGGGTCTTCTTTTCCTGTGGCGGTCCTCATGAGAGACAGTTTCATCATAGCGCTTGATGATTTTTGCAACTGCACTTGAAGAAACTTTCAAAGTTCTTGAAATGTTCCGCATTGACTGACTTCATGGTGGAGTAGGGGCCTGATGGCACACAGTGTGTTGTGAAATCTGTGACTGTATTGTAATGTTTTTAAGTTGTATAAACTGCCTTAATTTTACTGGACCCCAGGAAGAGTAGCTGCTGATTTGGCAGCAGCTAATGAGGATCCATAATAAATACAAATATTTCATGTCTTAAAGTAATGATGGACTGTCGTTTATCTTTGCTTATTTGAGCTGTTCTTGCCATAATATGGACTTGATCTTTTACCAAATAGGGCTATCTTCTGTATATCACCCCTACCTTGTCACAACACAACTGATTGGCTCAAATGTATTAAGAAGGAAAGAAATTCCCCAAATTTACTTTTAACAATGCACACCTGTTAATCGAAATGCATTCCAGGTGACTACCTCATGAAGCTGGTTGAGAAAATGCCAAGAGCGTGCAAAGCTGTCGTCAATGTAGAAGGGTGGCGACTTTGAAGAATCTCATATATAAAGTATATTTTAATTTATTTAACACTTTTTTTGTTACTACATGATTCCATGGGTGTTATTTCATAGTGTTGATGTCTTCACTATTATTCGACAATGTAGAAAATAGTCAAAAATAAAGAAAAACCGTTGAATGAGCAGGTGTGTCCAAACGTTTGACTGGTGCTGTATATAGTCTTATCTAGAATAGATACTGGTAAACAGAGATCTATGTAAGGTCAAATAAGCCAGTGTTCAGTACAGAATGGTCAGGAGAGAGGGGGATCAATAGTCCATTCATCCAGTACTCATGGTCATATTGACTGATCACTGCTCTGAGTAACCTTTGACCCAGCTCATCATGAGATGGAAATAGACCATCATCGCAATCACACACTAATTCCTCACAAAGAACAATTGATCTGGATTTGAAAGTAGCATATGGCTCTCTCTCTTTATCTCGTTCTATTTTCTTGTTTGTTCTCTCTCTCAATTCAATGCAATGGACTTTATTGGCATGGGAAACATATGTTTACATTGCCAAAGCAAGTGAAATAGATAATCAAAAGTGAAATAAACAATAAGAAATTAACAGTAAACATTACACTCACAATAGAGACATTTCAAATCTTTCTCTCTCTCCGTCCCTCTCTCCCCCTCTCTCTCTCCCTCTCTCTCCCACCTACTCCCTCCCTCCCTCCCTCCCTCTCTCTCTCTCTCTCTCTCTCTCTCTCCCCCCCTCTCTCTCTCCCTCTATCTCTCTTGCTGTTTGTGACCTGCTGTTCAACTGTACTCATAGAGAAACAATAGCTCACCACACACACAGACACACACTCAAAGTACACACATTAAGTGGTTAACTGTCAAACTACACACCCAGAGGTCAGCTAAGGTCGGAGTTCATTTACATAAACAGATGGAGAAGCATTTTAAAATGCCTTTGTGTGTGTGTGTGTGTGTGTGTGTGTATCCACATGGTGAATGCAGTTTTACTGTAACGCCGCCTTCCCCCAACATCCCGCTGGCCCTGCTGAACCATGGAGACAATTAGCAGGCTGGATACATTTATCAAAATTGGAAGTTTGAAAAACAAGGAAGAACATCTAATTCTGACGTGAGACTGTTAGAGCTTGTTGATGCGTGTGTGTATGTGTGTGTGTGTTGCTGTCTTGCTGTGCTGTGCGGTCTGTCACTGTGATGACTTTCACAGCATGTAGATCACACCTGCTGACAGCGAGCTCATCTCTGATTGGTCAAAACAAGACAGGGTCATGGTGATGCTAATGGGGGTGTGATCTGGAAAACAACACTCTCTCTGGGTCTCGATCCCGCCCTATGCAACTGGGTCCTGGACTTCCTGACGAACCGCCCCCAGGTGGTGAAGGTAAGAAACAACATCCCCATTCTGCTGATCCTCAACACTGGGGCCCCACAAAGGTGCGTTCTCAGTCCTCTCCTGTACTCCCTGTTCACCCATGACTGCGTGGCCATGCACGCTTCCAACTCAATCATCAAGTTTGCAGACGACACTACAGCCTGATTACCAACAACGACGAGACTGCCTACAGGGAGTAGGTGAGGGCCCTCGGAGTGTGGTGTCAGGAAAATAACCTCTCACTCAACGTCAACAAAACAAAGGAGATGATCGTGGACTTTAGGGAACAGCAGAGGGAGCAGTCCCCATCCACATCAACGTGACAGTAGTGGAGAAGGTGGACAGTTTTAAGTGGACCACTGCAATGGTCCACCCAAACAGACAGCCTGGTGAAGACAGCTCCTCTTCATCCTCAGGAGGCTGAAGAAATTTGGCTTGTCAACTAAAACACTCACAGACTTTTACAGATGCACACAAATGCACAATCGAGAGCATCCTGTATGGCTGTATCACCGCCTGGTACAGCAACTGCACTGCCCTCAACTGCAAGACTCTCCAGAGGGTGGTGCGGTCTGCACAACGCATCACCGGGGTAAACTACCTGCCCTCCAGGACACCTACACCACCCGATGTCAAAGGAAGGCCAAAAAGATCATCAAGGACAACAACCACCCAAGCCCCTGCCTGTTCACCCCGCTACCATCCAGAAGGCGAGGTCAGTACAGGTGCATCAAAGCTGGGACAGAGAGACTGAAAAACAGCTTCTATCTCAAGGCCATCAGACTGTTAAACAGCCATCACTAACATAGAGAGGCTGCTGTCAACGCTGTCAGACTCAAATCTCTGGCCAATTTAATAAATTAACATCAATAAAGGTATCACTAATCACTTTAAATAATGCCACTTCAATAATGTTTACATATTCTAAACTCATCTCATGTGTATATACTGTTCTATACCATCTACTGCATTTTGCCTATGCCGCACGGTCATCACTCATCCATATATTTGTATGTACATACTCTTATTCAATGCCCACATTGTGGATTTCTCTAGAGATAAATCAGATCAAGCCCGAACTGTGTAGTAGGGAGTTGTAGTCTCAAAAAGGCCAATGTTCCTGCCAGTAACTGTGTAGTAGGGAGTTGTAGTCTCCAAAAGGCCAATGTTCCTGCCAGTAACTGTGTAGTAGGGAGTTGTAGTCTCCAAAAGGCCAATGTTCCTGCCAGTAACTGTGTAGTAGGGAGTTGTAGTCTCCAAAAGGCCAATGTTCCTGCCAGTAACTGTGTAGTAGGGAGTTGTAGTCTCCAAAAGGCCAATGTTCCTGCCAGTAACTGCAGCCCCTCATGATGAGTTAGGACTTTTTGTGAACCCCACGCTGATCTAAGTTGCCCATCCCTGATCTAAGTGATTGATAGTTGGTATTCAGCAGTCATAAAAGTGTGCCTTATTTACCTTAAAGAACTACTAAAATTGTCCTTTTGTCAGACAGCATAGGCAGCAGCTCTGTAGTGATGAGATGATGACTTGGAATGAAATAACAAAGTCATCAAATAAAACCAATATACACAACAACTGAAATATGTTATTGAAGTAATGTGTATCACTGATGGTTAATACGCCCATCCGCCATCCCCGTCCACAAGCGCTCACTGTTGCCCCTAGTGGCCGGTTCCCACGACATCTCGTGACGTCCTCAGACACGGATGGACGTCGAATACTGACTTGTATCACGTGTGATCTGGCTGCTTCTCTAGCTGTACAACATCTCAGAGCCGGGCGGAGGGGCCAGCCAAGACTGTAATGACAGCCAATTAGGAAGTAGTGCTGGCTGCCACCATGATGACAGCTGGTTACCATTGCACAGCTCTAACCGCAGATCAAACAACACACACTGACCTGCTAACTAATTAGCTCTGTGACTTAGGGCGGGTGAGACACACACACACTCTCTCAAAGACTGAACTGTGTCCTTCCTCTGATCTCCTTGTTGATGTGTGAATCTCTATCTAGGTCAGAGCAGACTTGCAATGTCTCATCCTCTCTTCCTGTTTTTTTTTCTTTCTCTCTCTCTCTATGTGTGTGCGTGTGCGTGTGTGTGTGTGTGTGTGTGTGTGTGTGTGTGTGCGTAAGTGTGTTTGTGTGTGTGTAAGAAAGAGGGGATATGGTGATGTCACATAGTCACACAATGACCTTTGAAGAACTGGCTTGAAATTGAGGGACCACTTCAAAAGAGAAGCATTAAAAATAGAACACAAAACTATTTTAAAGAAACATGAGAAATATCTTCACAGCCTGTTACTCTACTCTTGTACTTTCATGCCTTCAACCCCCTGCTTCACTCCCTCTCTCACTCACTCTTTCCATCACTATTCTGCCCTCCCGCATTCTCTCCCTCCCTCTCATCTCTCTCTCTCTCTCTCTCCCACCATCCCTCCCTCTCTCCCCTGGGGTGTATTTGTGTGTGGATTGTGATACAGAATGTGTGTGTTTGTGGGTGTGCGTGCGTGTGTGGGTAGGTGCGTGTGTGTGTGTGTGTGTGTGTGCGTGCGTGCGTGGGTAGGTGCATGTGTGTGTGTGTGTGCGCGTGTGCATGTGTGTGTGTGCGTGAGAGCATGACACTGTGAGAGGACGATGAGGATATTGACTGTGACAGAAACACTCCTAGCCAATCATGATCTGTGTGGCATCTGTATATTTCTGTTCCCTCCTGTTCTATAGAGTGGCGTGGCATCCATAGATGCTGTCTAGATTATATGGTTCAGACTGAAACAGTCTTCTAGACTTGGTCAAGCCTTAGTGTAAACATAGACTGTTAAGATAGAAGACAAAGAGTGCTTTGGTTGAGGACTAGTTCTGCAACTGTCACACATAGTCACAAACACACACACACACATAGACACAAACACACACAAACAACACAACACATACACACAGAGAGAAGAGAAGTGTGTGATGTGACCTGACCTCATGCATTGTGCATCTCTCTCTCTCTCCCTCTCTGTCTCTGTCTCTGTCTCTGTCTCTCTCTCTCTCTCTCTCTCTCTCTCTCTCTCTCTCAGGAGTACATGATGAACAGACAGCATAACATCAACAGACCTGCTCTCAATCTACCCCCCCAACAACCTATTAATGTCACACTCTCTTTGAAAAGTAACATCACAGAGAAGAATGTATTAAATCTGAAATCTTTCCACTTCAATGAGAATCAGGAAATCGTCTGCCCTGTGGGGTGATGGGAAAGGGGGGTAGCTGTCTCTGTGCAGATAAATCAGAGAGTCAGTGGGGGCTCTCTAAACCCCCCCACCCCACGGCGGGCCGATAAAAGGCCACGCCTGATTGGCTGCGGCTGGGCGATTCCGCTCGGAGTGGCAGAGCACTGAATGTTGGGATGTTTGGATACAAACGCAGTCATTCATGCAGACATGAGCGAGGTCACCTCCTCTCTCTCTCTAGCTCTCTCTCACCCACTCCATCCTTCATACTTAACCACACCACACACACATCTGCCCTGATCTCTCCTTGTCTCATTTCCCCCCTCCTCCCATTCCATTTCAGTCAATGTCTTTCTGCACGTACATGTCACCTTCTCTCGCACTGTTACTTGAATCTTTTATCTCTCTCTCTTTCACTCTCCCTCTCTGCCTCCCTCTGGTGATTGGTCCGCTAAACGCATAATTAGTTGCCGTCGACATCTCTGACAAATCTAATCCTGCTAATGGCCGCCACATGCCTCTCCTAATCAGTCAGAGACCTAGAGAAGAACCTCAGCAGCCAATACAGACATGCAGACACACACACACACACACACTGTCAGACATACATACACACACTGACACACACAGACACACACAGGCACAGACACAGGCACACACACACAAAGAAAAGTCTCCCCTCCCCCCACACACACACTAAAAATACACTTGCACAAAAACAGGTCTAAAGGCTTATCTCATCAAGAAGCCGGATGATTGATTTAGCTAGAGAACTTTCCTTACACAAGCAGGACTCAGGGGCTAGCTAGAGAACTTACACAAGCAGGACTCGGGGGCTAGCTAGAGAACTTACACAAGCAGGACTCAGGGGCTAGCTAGAGAACTTACACAAGCAGGACTCAGGGGCTAGCTAGAGAACTTTCCTTACACAAGCATGACTCGGGGGCTAGCTAGAGAACTTACACAAGCAGGACTCAGGGGCTAACTAGAGAACTTTCCTTACACAAGCAGGACTCGGGGGCTAGCTAGAGAACTTTCCTTACACAAGCAGGACTCTGGGCTAGCTAGAGAACTTACACAAGCAGGACTCAGTGGCTAGCTAGAGAACTTACACAAGCAGGACTCGGGGGCTAGCTAGAGAACTTACACAAGCAGGACCCAGTGGCTAGCTAGAGAACTTACACAAGCAGGACGACTCAGGGGCTAGCTAGAGAACGTACACAAGCAGGACTCAGGGGCTAGTGTAAAGAAATGCTATTTCTTATGCAGGTGACCAGCATACTGCTATTACATTTCTATAACTCACAGTAAAGCCTGTGGGGTCCCCTACAGGATAGCTCCCACATTACACACTAACTGCCAAACCAGCGCACACACATAATCTCCTTTCTAGCCGAACATTGTGTGCCCGAAGAGGATTCTACGATGACGGACAGGCAACTGAGCCAATGGCAGAAGACTACAGACTACACCCCAGCCTGAACCAATCCAAAGATCTTCTAGAATCAACCTACTTTCTGTTCCACTTATAAGGATTATGTAAATTGTTAACGGTCTCTTTTCCTGCTGTTCTGTGCGAGCTAACGGAAGAGCCGTAATTACGCTGTACCAGATATCTTCACTCTGAATAAACTGTCGCTTGTCATACAATTTACCACTTTGTCTGAATCGATCCTTGACCGGCTCACCCTTCTACATATCTAATTACTAACAGAACTTGGTAAGCAGAGGATAGTTAACTAACGGTCCAGTCGAAGTGAGCTGATTGGGTGTGAGAGAGGGGGTGAGTTGGTGGAAGGACGATTCAAGAAGGACGGGTGAAGACTTTTCGGGGGGAGGACAACAATTCTGCTCAACTCGGGAAACTGATCTAAAGGTGCACCATAAATAAGGTAAGCAAAACCTGTTAAATCAAACTTTGCATATTGTCGTATAGTCTGTCTAAATTTTGATCAGTATTTCCGAGTAAGTATGAATTATTGTGTAAATTTATAATTTGCTGATGAGTCAAAGACAGTGAAGTGAACATATGTGGTAACAATCCGGAGTGATATAAATCATTGATGAGATATCAGTAAGGGGATAGTTAATTACTATTCATTAAATCTGGCGCCGAGGGGATAAATTGTAATTTTGTCCCGTGACCCGGTCAGCACAGTCTGATAGCTTTCAATTGATGAGATCACTTTCAATTGATGAGAGATCACTTTAAGGCCTGGATAGTTCCGATAGGGGTCAGGAATAGAGATCAGTAAGGGGATAGTTAACTACTATTCATTAAACCTGGCGCCGAGGGGAGAAATTGTAATTTTGTCCCGTGACCCGGTCGAGGCTAGTCTGATAGAGGTTCACTGATAGGGGTCGGACATGTGTAATAATTCTGATAGGGGTCAG
The DNA here is from genome assembly GCF_034236695.1 of Oncorhynchus nerka. NCBI lineage: Eukaryota > Metazoa > Chordata > Actinopteri > Salmoniformes > Salmonidae > Oncorhynchus > Oncorhynchus nerka. Next base: position 14,448,500 of record NC_088422.1, on the reverse strand, counting down.
CTCGATAGGGGTCAGGAATAGAGATCAGTAAGGGGATAGTTAACTACTATTCATTAAACCTGGCGCCGAGGGGAGAAATTGTCATTTTGTCCCGTGACCCGGTCGAGGCTAGTCTGATAGAGATTCACTGATAGGGGTCGGCTTTCAGGGGTCAGAGATATAACGTGTTGTTTTGTCTTTTTTTGTCTATTTGTAACTGTTTATATTAAAATGCAATGTGGTTGTAATTGTTTCCATTAAGATTGTTGGTGGTTAGATAGAGAGAGAGAGATAGAATTATAATAAGGGTTATTGGATAAATCCGAAACTTCTATGTTGTATGTACCTGTGACTTCTGTGTTAAATGTATAATCAGGAACAAAATGACTGATGTATAATTGAAATAATATCTGAATATAATATTTAAATATTGAGACTAAATAGTCGAATAGATCCCTTGGTTGTGCGCTCCACAAATGCTATACCAACCCATTCGTTTTTTCTCGAACTAAAACATACTAAGGAGAAGCTCAGAGATAATACAGAGCACGAGCAGCAGTGTCTCTTCGAATACATCGTGGGTATTAATCAACGTCGGGCGAAGTATATGCTAACTATATTCAGATAGCCGGAGAGAATTCCGATTAAAACTACGATTAAATTCCGATTGAATTAAATTAAATTACGATTAAAGCAAATTCACAATGGCGACCCCCAATACTCCAAAGCTGAGGTTTAACCTCTTCCCTCTACTCGGGACGCTTGCGTCCCAACTAGAGCTCTGGAAATGCAAATGTGCTACGCTAAATGCTAATAGTATTAGTTAAAACTCAAACGTTCATTAAATACACATGCAGGGTATCGAATTAAAGCTACACTCGTTGTGAATCCAGGCAACAAGTCAGATTTTTAAAATGCTTTTCGGCGACAGCATGAGAAGCTATTATCTGATAGCATGCACCAATACACTACAACACAAAAGCACAGCAGGGGACGTAAACAAAATAATTAGCATTTCGGCGTTACACAAACCGCACAATAAAATAGAAAACAGTCATTACCTTTCACCATCTTCTTTGTTGGCACTCCTAGATGTCCCATAAACACTATTGGGTCTTTATTTCGATTAAATCGGGCCATATAAAGCCAAGATATCGTTATATGTAGACTGTGTGATAAACGAAAAAAACAGCGATTTCACAACGTAACGTCATTTTTTAAAATTCAAAAAGTAGACGATAAACTTTCACAAAACACTTGAAATACGTTTGTAATGCTACTTTAGGTATTAGTAAACGTTAATAAGCGATAAAAATCATCAGGAGGCGATGTAAAAATCATTAGCTGTCGTCTTGGAAAAAATTTCACGAGAGAGCTCTTCCAAATGATCTGGGCGGAGACTGGAGGTAAGTGGTTCCCCTGATTCGGTTCAACCAAGAATCAAAGATGATTCAATTCACAAGACTCTAGACAACATGGGGATGCTGTGGGAGTTGAATCCTCGGTCTTATCTAATTCGGCTCACTGTGAACAATTGCTGGAAGTGGCGCAAGGATATTTATTTCCATTTTCTGTGATCAGGTTTTCCTGCGCTTTCCGATGTAACGCACGTTATGTTATAGCCACAGTCGTGATTTAACCAGTTTTAAAAACGTCCGAGTGTTTTCTATCCACACATTCTAACCATATGAACGTACTATATTCCTGGCATGAGTAGCAGGGCGCTGAAATGTTGCGCGATTTTTAACAAAATGTTCAAAAAAGTAGAGGGTAGGAGCAACAAGTTAATGAGTTCCTAGAACAAAAATAGAATATAGATCAGGGGGAAAGGAACAATGGAAGCACATGAAGAAAGTTTGGGAGGGATTAAAGCTAAAATGGACACAAGAAGGTTATTTAGGAGGGGGACCGCCAACCGGGGTCCAGCTGAAAACAATGGAATGTGGGTTAAGAGAGACGCTGCAGGAAGCTAGAGATAAAGAGGCAGAAAAGAACAAAAATCACGTATTTAAGAAAGAAGGGACTAAACAGAGAGAAAGGGCAGAAGTGGAACTGAAGATAGGAACTTGGGCCATCGAAGAGGCGCTAAGAGCACAACTGAATAAAAAAACGGAAATGATGGGGGTGGCCACTCCCTCAGAAGGGGAAGATGAGCAGACGGGCCACCACCAGGAGATGTCGCCAAATCCATTTCCCTCTGCCCCGCCAACACATGTGCCCTCAACGACCCGACCCCTTTACCCGGTCCTATCAAATTTGCCTCCACCTTATACTGATAAGGGGAAAAGGGCCGGGCCCGCGTCAACACAGGCCCCTGTGTTCCTTGTAAAAGAAGGAGTACTCCGAGGGGATACGTTGATCAAAGGGGGCCACCTGGAGTGTGAAGAATTCAAGCCTGGCCCACAGGGTTACTCCACACCAGGGGGTGCACAAAGGTGCACACCAGGGCCATCTGACATGCATGCCCCTCGATCTATGCGAGAACAGCTCCACCCCAGTGGCCACACGAGGAATCCATTCATAGATGGAGCAGGGGGCAACGGGAGCAGCTTGAAGTCAGAGGGGAGGGGAACCCCCACCTCCTGCACATCCAGTGTGTACAGAGAACATAGAGGGGAACCAAGGAGCGATATTAGTAAGGAGTATTTCACAAATGGCCGCCGACAAGAAGAAAATTTAATGACTTTCAGCGAACCGGAAGAACAGGGAGGAGATGATATGGAACCACAAGAGGAGACAGAGGAAGACGTTCCCCTCACGGCTGCAGGTGTATGGGAGGCAAAAAGCCAACTGAAACTCATGGAAGAAGTCGCAGCAGAAACAGGTGAAATAGTCCTGATTACAAGGAGTTTTTAAGGGAAAATCAACCCCCGTTGAAACGGAAGTAAGACGGTCGAAGCGCATCATAGCCAGACAAAGGAGAGAAGAAGAAGAAGCCCAAAGACGACATGGGCTGTATCAAATGCCACTCAGGATGGACGACACAACGCACCGAGAGGAATACATTGCCTGGAAGATGCAAGATTTGACGGCCCTGATGGAACAGCTCCCGAGCTTACATGGGGGTGCCTCAGCCTGGCTGCTTCAGCTTCAGTCCCTAACTTCCCGGGGTCCGGCTTGCCTTGGGGGACATGAAGGCCTTATTGGCTAGGTCAACCGACATTTACATTTACATTTAAGTCATTTAGCAGACGCTCTTATTTACATTTACATTTAAGTCATTTAGCAGACGCTCTTATCCAGAGCGACTTACAAATTGGTGCTTTCACCTTATGACATCCAGTGGAACAGCCACTTTACAATAGTGCATCTAGGTCTTTTAAGGGGGGGAGAAGGATTACTTTATCCTATCCTAGGTATTCCTTAAAGAGGTGGGGTTTCAGGTGTCTCCGGAAGGTGGTGATTGACTCCGCTGTCCTGGCGTCGTGAGGGAGTTTGTTCCACCATTGGGGGGCCAGAGCAGCGAACAGTTTTGACTGGGCTGAGCGGGAACTGTACTTCCTCAGTGGTAGGGAGGCGAGCAGGCCAGAGCGACTTACAAATTGGTGCATTCACCTTATGACATCCAGTGGAACAGTAGTGCATCTAAATCTTTTAAGGGGGGGGGGGTGAGAGGGATTACTTTATCCCGACTACACGACCATGAATGCCCTAATAAACACAGCAGGACTGGGAACATTTGGGTCAGCAACAGAACCTGAGAAATACAGAGTATCACTGTGGAACGAGCTCAGAAGGGCATATCCCACCGAGAAAAATTATGCAACCCTTACCTCTTTTGCCATGGAAGACGGGGAGCAGGCAGCTCAATACCTAGATAGGGCCAAGACCACCTGGAGGTCAGTCCACATTGAACCCCATGACCAGAGCGGAACCACTCTCAGCATGTGGAAGGAGATGGTGGTGAATGGGACGCCCACAGAAGTGAAAACCAAGCTTAGGGCCACAGTGGGGCTGATGGCCTTGCCCACTGCCCAATTCAACTCCCATGTCCACCATCACATCTCTCAATACAACAAAGACAAAGGCACGGCTGATTCACAAGTTCAGTCGCTGCAACTCCAGTTGCTCAAATTACAATTGAATGAGGCCCAAAAGACCGCAAAGCCTAAAAAGCAAATGGTGGTGGAGGAACCCACTGATATAGCCAAGATTGTGACTCAGACCATGAACCAGATGTTGGTGGCCGCTCCAGCACCACCGACCCCCGCACAGGCACCGGTCGTATACGCCGCCCCTCCAAATATAGGAGCCAGCTACGGATATGGAGGTTATGCCCAGCCGAGTTTCTCCAACCCCCCAGGACCAGCATGGGGGCACCACAAACAAGGGGGGGACCGCCACAAGCAAGACCCATTCATTGCTACAACTGTAACCACGAAGGCCATTACGCCAGAGACTGCCCCGCTCCCCTCTCACAGCAGCGCCAGTCATACTTGGCCTACAGGGGGAGGAGAGGTGGACAACGGGGAAGAGGGGCCCCAAGGTACCCAGCCCCTGCCCAGGGATATCCACCAGCCCCTGCCCAGGGATATCCACCAGCCCCTGCCCAGGGATATCCACCAGCCCCTGCCCAGGGATATCAACCAGCCTACAACACAGCGCCCCCTACCGGTCCCACCTTCCAGGGGATGTCCGAGGGATACCCCCCATGGGAATGAGGCTGCCCACCACCACCAGTCGGGGTAGATGGCCAACAATTCTCTGTCCACACGGAACCCACTATTACATGCGTAGTACAAGGGGTCACCCACAGGTTCCTTGTGGACACTGGATGTACATATTCCGCCATCAATTCTCATCAACCCCTCTCTTCAGACAAGATATTGTTCCAGTGGGGCCCTTCCAGTTTGAAACACCAATTCCTATATTGTCCAAATTGCCCAATCAACCTACTAGGTCGAGACCTACTCTGTAAGTTAGGATGCGCAATCTATCTAACTGAGTCAGGTGTGGAGGTCGCGCTCGATCCACCGCCAAGGGCCCGAATCCTGATGCTCCCAATTCTGCCCGCACCTGCTCTATCCACCACACAGGAGGTTTACTGGCTCAAATGCCTACCATCTGGACCTGGAACTCCTGCCATCCAATTTCAATTCAACCAATGGAGGAAGCTAATATACACCTTTCATCCCTATAAGACACCACAGGCAGAGTTGCACTGCACTCTCAACGTCACTGACGACGAAGACACGCCGTACACACAAGATTGGGATGAAAACATGATGCATCTTACCCCAAACATACACTGCCTTACCATCGTGTGCGGCCCTGAGGGGGTGGCAGCCCCAGTCATACTCCCACACCATATTAAACCTTGGTATCAACTGGGACCCGACTCTGCTCCACACGTGACCCTCGCAGTAGGGAATGGACACGAGGCCCGAAGTCTGGGTCCAATGATAAAAAGGGCCTCGAAACTCACTTGGGAAGCGACTCATACACCTGGCCTGTTGAAAGCAACCACCGAAGAGATGTGGCGTCTGACTATGGTGGACACTGAGGAACAGTGCCAGCCTGAGCGCCTCACTCTCCCCAGGCATCACGGGAAACCATATTCTGATCACCCTTCCTCCCCTGCTGTCTTGGATTCCATAGACAAGGCAATATGAACAACCACACCATTTGACGTGGGAAAGTTACAGGTCCAACCAGTGCGCATTACCCTAACCAATCCGGCACAAGTACCAATATTTCGAACCCAATATCGACTGAAGCATGAACAGACAGAGGGGATCAGACCCACTATCGAAGGCCTCCTTGGAGCTGGGTGCATATACAGGACTCGGTCACCCTGGAACACCCCCATACTTCCTGTTCTGAAGGCAGGAGGAGAAACATACCGGATGGTGCAGGATTTCCGGGCTGTAAATGAAGTTACCACACCCATCGATCTCCCTGTTCCAGACCCACACATCATACTGAGCAACCTGTCACCCAAACATCGGTATTTCACCGTAGTGGACTTGGCCAATGCCTTTTTCAGCATCCCATTGGATGAGGCTTCCCAGCCACTTTTTGCCTTTACCTACGAGAATCAGCAATTTACCTATTCCGTACTTCCCCAAGGTTACACTTCTTCCCCTGGAATCTTCAATCATATTCTGAAGACTCACCTGGCAGAACTGAAAATCCCAGAAGGAGTGATACTCATACAATACGTAGACGACCTGTTGCTGGGGGCTCCCACCTCAGACCTCTGTCTAGAAATGACTAAAACCCTGTTAGACTTTCTGGCAGTGAAAGGCTACAAAGTCAAGATGTCAAAAGTCCAATCATGCAGACGAACCGTTCTGTTCCTGGGAAGGGAAATCTCAAGCGAGGGGGCCGGCCTCTCAAAATCACACCGAGACTCAACCCTACACCATCCCAGGCCCATTACTGTTTCAGGAATGCTCTCTTTCCTGGGGTTGACGGGATACAGCCGTACTCACATCCCAGACTATACTGAAAGAACTGAACCTCTGAGAGAAATTGTTCGAGAAGCTGGCCCAAGAAACCTACAGGCCCCACTTACATGGACTCCTGAAGCTTCAACGGCGTTTGGGCTCCTGAAGACTGACCTGTCTGTGGCTGCTGCTCTCACGGCACCAGACTACGGTAAAACATTTCACCTGGATGTTTCTGAAAAGGAAGGCTTTGCATCCGCCGTCCTTTTTCAGAAACATGAGGGGGAGAGAAGAGTACTCATGTACCACTCTTCAAAACTTGACCACATTGAAACCGGCCAGACCGCCTGTTCCAGATACGTTGCGGCGGTAGCCAAGGCGATTGAGAAGACAGCCCATCTGGTAATGTGCCACAAGATGCAAATACACACCCACCACGGGGTGGCAGCATACCTCATCAGCAAAGAATTTACCTTCAGTGCGGACAGAAAAAACAAAATCCAGAACAAATGCACCCAGTCACACATCACTTTTGTGAACACCGACAAGAACATGGCAGATGCACTCACCGCAGAAGATGGCCTAGCACACTCCTGCCAAGAGAGGGCAGCACAAGAGCTCAAACTGAGACCAGACCTGGAAAATGAGCCACTGACATCTCCAGACCTATGGCTGTACACAGACGGATGTTGCTACAAGGGAGACACAGGAAACGTAGCTGCCTATGCGGTCGTACAGCAGTTGCATGACAAAACACATGTCACGTTGGAATCAGGAATTATCCCCCAGCCAGCATCGGCACAACTTGCGGAAATTGTGGCTTTGACTCAAGCTCTAGAGAAAGCCGAAGGAAAAACTGTAAACATTTACACGGACTCGGCATACGCACACGGAGCTGTGCACATAGATGGACCACAATGGGTTAGGCGCAACTTTACCACCACAGGTAACCTACCCATCAAGCACCGAGCCCAAATGGAACGTTTGATGCATGCCGTGTCCTTACCAAAGACAGTGGCCATAATGAAATGCCCGAGGCCACCAAAGACTGACCAGCAGAATCAATCAAGGAAATGATGCCGCAGACCTGGCAGCCAAGGCCGCAGGAGGATACAGCCCCCGACAGATGGTGCTCGGGATAGAACCGGCAAGGACTGAATTGACAAGCCAACACTTACTAGAACTACAGGAAGAGGCAGGCCCTTACGAACATTCGGTTTGGACACAGAAGGGAGGCTCTAAGGGACCAGATGGAATATGGAGATGCCATGATGGCCGACTGGTGGCTCCGGCTAATCTCTGTCCAGAACTGATAAGGGAAGCCCATGGACCCACTCATGAAGGGAAACTCAGAACTTTACAGAAGGTTTCGTACATATGGTGGCACCCCCACATGAAGGACATGACAGATTTATTCTGTGACGAATGCAACATATGTGGGAGCCACAATCCAAAGAAGCCTTACCAAACCCCGATGGGGGCCTACCCGGTGCCAAACGCATGTTTCCAAGACATCAGTATAGACTATACAGACATGGGAGAAGACAATGTAAAGAACGGGAAGAGATATTTGCTAGTAATGGTAGAAGCAATTCCAACAGCTTAGGAGGATGGGAAAACGGTCATTAAGTGGCTACAGACAGAACTCATACCTAGATATGGGGTCCCTAGATATATCCGTTCTGACAATGGGTCCCACTTCGCAAACAAACACCTGAGACAGGTGGAGGAGAGGTTCGGCATTATACACAAGTTTGGTTCCGTGTATAAGCCGCAGGCCCAAGGCCTTGTGGAGCGCTGCAACCAATCTCTGAAGTGTAAGATAGCCAAAGTGTGTGCTGGTACAAAACTGACATGGGTGGAGGCCCTGCCACTGGCGTTGATGGCCATGAGGTCATCACCTGGGGCAGGGACTCATCTCTCACCCCACGAAATAATGACAGGGAGAGTAATGCCAGGTCCACCAAGAGAGGGAGGTCATATGCCCCTCTTGATGTACACCAGATAGGTATGACTGACTATGTAAGAAAATTGACGGAACTGTCCGCAGCTCTTTCCAAACAGATACACAAAGTCCATGAGGGGGAGCTGACGGGAGATCCGGAGCAACTGAGGGTAAAGGTCGGCGATTGGGTAAGGATCAAGGTCCACAAAAGAAAGTGGGCGGATCCCAGGTGGACTGGACCGTACGAAGTGAAGGAGGTTACTTCACACTCAGTCCAGGTCAAAGGTAAATCGGGCGCACCTTGGCACCACTTGACTCATTGTACACCAGCACCGACTCCTTCCAGAACTCTGACTGAAGTCAGGGTCGATTTGAGCGACCTAAATTTGATTACAACCACAGAACCCTTAGTTGGTGAGGATGTGGGAGCAACTCCCCAGCACACCAACTAACAGGTCGTCCAGAGATAGGGGCTATCCCTGGACGAGATTGGGGATATCGGGCCCCGTGTTTGTTATTTTTATTGTAGTCACAGGAGTTTCCATGGGGATTCTCCTGTGGGTATTAGAGCATCATACACCTACATTACAAGCAGATATAGGACCCTCTAATGGGTCATCCAACCTGACCACATCCATGGCACATATAGAACTGACCAATCATTTGCGCAAGAGGCATTCCACCACCCCTGACACTGATTGTAAGGCCAACGACATACGGAGCACGACCGTTTGCGTCCCCGCAAACGCAACTAATATCATTAACATCCCTTGGGGGATTTTAGGGTACTCTAGGCTAAAGGGGGAGGGAACAGGTGGGGGCCAATGCACTCTGGTTTGCCGGACATGTCTGGTATATGACATTAGGGAAGGTTGGCGATTGGTCTTGGAGGAATTTGGTGGGGGAGACAGGTAATGGGTGGGAAGACTGGACAACAGACGAGGGGGCAGTGAAATGGCGGAAGCGACTGACTTTAACTAAGACAAATACGGGACTGAAACTTACTGTTAGGCCAGGGGGGCCAGCCCTTAGGGTGTTATGATTTCATACTGGCCCCAGGGAATTCCGGGGTCAGATATTGGTTGTGGCGAATTTGCGTGACTAATAATCCTAAACCGACTTCGGTTACAGTAAGGAATGACATGACCACACCCGTAAAAGGGTCCCCGTCATCCCCACTGTTTGGCCCGGTGGAGGCAATATCCAGGCTTAAAAGTCCGGATGATGTCATTTTAACAGCCACAGGAGTCTCAGGTTTTTCCAATAATTGGCTATTGTTGACCGAGGAAGCTGCAAATACCACCAGGCAGAGTTGTGTGGTGTGCATGGGAGCTCGTCCATTGCTCCGCATTGTCCCAGCAGTAGTGACTCTAGCATGTCTAATCCCTCTTATAACTACAGATAACCCCAGGGATAATTGTACTGCCTGGGATGAGGTCTATCCGGTTACTAAATTCACCACTAGGAACCCAGTGTTTTCCAACCAGGTTGCAAGGGCAAATTTTACTTGTGTCAATATGACGGGAGGAGGAACCGAGGTGGGATGGATTCCTGCGGATTGGTGTCTGGATACAGTTAATATTAAGGGGAGCCTCAGGCCAATATCCAGAGCAGATGTGTGGTGGTGGTGTGGTAGTACGGTCCTGTTTGATAAGTTACCCTCCAACAGTACTGACGCTGTGCACTTGTTACTCTCTTGTTGCCTGTTTCTATCTACCCTATAGGAGCCGAGGACCTTGTTCTGCGGATCCAGGGAGTGAATCCCGGATATAGGGGACGTTCCAGGAGAGACACCACCCCATCTAGTGGAGACCCCTCCTACATAGACGCTATCGGAGTCCCTAGGGGAGTGCCTGATGAGTATAAGTTAATAGATCAGGTAGCTGCAGGGTTTGAATCATCCATCTGTTGGTGGTGCACACTTAACAAGAATGTTGATCGTATTAACTATATACATTACAACGTCCAAAGACTAGGCAACTGGACTCAGCAGGGTTTTGAAGCAGTACATGGTCAACTGGCTGCAACCAGCCTGATGGCTTTCCAAAATCGTATTGCCATTGATATGTTACTCTCTGAGAAGGGCGGAGTTTGCTCTATGTTTGGTGACCAGTGTTGTACTTTCATCCCTAATAACACAGCCTCGGATGGTAGTTTGACGGTCGCTTTGGAGGGTCTGCGGACGCTTAATGGTAAAATGAAATCTCATTCTGGGATAGATACCTCGATGTGGGACTCCTGGATGAGTGCGTTTGGTAAATATAAAACCCTGGTTTCCTCCATTTTGGTATCCATTTCGGTGTTCGCTGCCATTTTAGTTCTCTGTGGATGCTGTTGCATTCCATGCATCCGTTCCCTTACCACTAGGGTTATCTCTAGAGCTATTGACCCTTCCTCCCCTTCCCAGATGTTTCCTCTGCTGGATAAAGACCTACTTGAATTCGAGGATGAGGAGGAGAGTGCCTATTAAGTTTACATTATATCTGCTGTTGCCTTGGCGGGATGTATGCATGTGTTATGCAAGTGGATCATTCCGCCTGACTTGCCTAGTTTAAGTCACATCTCTTTGGAGATGTGAAGAGAGGGAATCACAACTTTTTCCTGCGGGAAAAAGTTGGCTTATGTGGACAAGCATTTTACTTTTATTTTGAGCTGTTGTTCTCCGCTCTGTTAAATGAGGGTTGTAAGTTCCTAGGTGGCTGGTAGCCAACTTAGTACATAGTGGGATTGAATGGAGAACATGATGGTAATACATATATATCTATTTCTGTTTAATACCGTGCCTTATTTCATAGTCCCTTTGGGAGAAGTTTCTCTTTGTGTCTGGATCTAGTTAGGTTGTGTCACGTCTCTGGTGAGACGTGAAGAGAGGGTTTTGTAAAGAAATGCTATTTCTTATGCAGGTGACCAGCATACTGCTATTACATTTCTATAACTCACAGTAAAGCCTGTGGGGTCCCCTACAGGATAGCTCCCACATTATACACTAACTGCCAAACCAGCGCACACACATAATCTCCTTTCTAGCCGAACATTGTGTGCCCGAAGAGGATTCTACGATGACGGACAGGCAACTGAGCCAATGGCGGAAGACTACAGACTACACCCCAGCCTGAACCAATCCAAAGATCCGATCTTCTAGAATCAACCTACTTTCTGTTCCACTTATAAGGATTATGTAAATTGTTAACGGTCTCTTTTCCTGCTGTTCTGTGCGAGCTAACGGAAGAGCCGTAATTACGCTGTACCAGATATCTTCACTCTGAATAAACTGTCGCTTGTCATACAATTTACCACTTTGTCTGAATCGATCCTTGACCGGCTCACCCTTCTACATATCTAATTACTAACACTAGCTAGAGAACTTACACAAGCAGGACTCAGTGGCTAGCTAGAGAACTTACACAAGCAGGACCCAGGGGATAGCTAGAGAACTTACACAAGCAGGACTCAGGGGCTAGCTAGAGAACTTTCCTTACACAAGCAGGAATCGGGGGCTAGCTAGAGAACTTACACAATCAGGACTCAGTGGCTAACTAGAGAACTTTCCTTACACAAGCAGGACTCGGGGGCTAGCTAGAGAACTTTCCTTACACAAGCAGGACTCGGGGGCTAGCTAGAGAACTTACACAAGCATGACTCAGTGGCTAGCTAGAGAACTTACACAAGCAGGACTCAGGGGCTAGCTAGAGAACTTACACAAGCAGGACCCAGTGGCTAGCTAGATAACTTACACAAGGGCTCTCTGTTATGATGTCTGTTCATCATACTCCTGCTGGAGAGACAGAGAGAGAGAGAGAGAGAGAGAGAGAGAGAGAGAGAGAGAGAGAGAATAATTAAATGCTGAGACGAAAGATAAATTATTTTATTTGTTTTCTCTTTTTTTCTTGGTCATTCTTTAGGGGAAGGCTGACTTCCCTTGGCATCCATGAACTCACTATGCTTCAAAATATGGAGAGTGGTATTCAGTAATGTGTTGTATTGTATTTGGCGCAAACGTAAAGCTTTGTATTCAGCAAGAAAAGTTAATTGCTTTGCCACATTGTTTGCAGAATGTTTGCAGTATTACTTTAGTGCCTTTTTTATTCTGTACAGGCGTCCTTCTTTTCACGTTTGTGTTTTTTTTAGTATTGTGGAGTAACTACAATGTTTTGATACATCCTCACTTTTCTCCTATCACAGTCATTCCCGGGGCGGCAGGGTAGCCAAGGGGTTTGCGCGTTGGACTAGTAACCGGAAGGTTGCAAGTTCAAACCCCCGAGCTGACAAAATACAAATCTGTCGTTCTGCCCCTGAAGTTAACCCACTGTTCCTAGGCCGTCATTGAAAATAAGAATTTGTTCCTAACTGACTTGCCTAGTTAAATAAAGGTACATTCAACTCTGTATCTGTTTCAAAGTCACCGTTGGCCTCGCTCAATCCCTGAGCGGTTTCCTTCCTCTCTGGCAACTGAGTTAGGAAGGACACTTGTATGTTTGTAGTGACTGGGTGTATTGATAAACCATCCAAAGTGTAATTAATAACTACACCATGCTCAAAGGGGTGTGTGCTTTTTTTTACCCATCTACCAATAGGTGCCTTTCTTTGCTTGGCATTGGAAGACCTGCCTGGTATTTGTGGTTGAATCTCTGTTTGAAATTCACTGCTCGACTGAGAGACCTTACAGATAATTGTTTGAGTCCATGATGTTTGAGTCCATGATGTGACTTGTTAAGCAAATTTGTCCTCCTGCACTTTTTTAGTCTTGCCATAACAAAGAGGTTGAATACTTATTGACCGAAGACATTTCAGATTTTAATTAATTAGTAAACATTTCGAAAAATATAATTCCACTTTGACATTATGGGGAATTGTTTGTAGACCAGTGACAAAATAAATAAATGTAATACAAAATGTGGAAAAAGTCAAGGGGTGTGAAAACTTTGCACTGTACGTGGCAGTGCTGGCCTTATAATATGATGGGACTTTCCTTATAAGCAGGACTAATAAGTACATTTTGGGCCACAGGAAAAGTTTAAACCCTGACAGAGTCCTTTATTTTTGCAATGAATTGTAAGCCTCCTACTACACCTGCTCCAGGACAGGCTCGCTTTCATCAACCTATCTTGATTCAAGTGTTCCTGACTGATCTAATGATGTGTATTGGTGAAAAATAAAAGTGTGTGTGTGTGTGTGTGTGTGTGTGTGTGTGTGTGTGTGTGTGTGTGTGTGTGTGTGTGTGTGTGTGTGTGTGTGTGTGTGTGTGTGTGTGTGTGTGTGTGTGTGTGTGTGTGTGTGTGTGTGTGTGTGTGTGTGTGTGTGTGTGTGTGTGTGTGTGTGTGTGTGCGTGTGTGGGAGACGCTGAGGTGAAAGGCTGGATTTCTGGTTCACAATGGAATATAACAATAATCATTATTGTGTTGCTGAGAGTCAGAGTAGACTAAATCTGAGCAGACAGCTACACATTCACAATGCATTCACCACCACACATTCACATTCACAATACATTCACACTCACATTCACATTGCATTCAGGCTACACAGAATAAAGGGCTGTGTCAGTCATGACATTTTTTCAGCCGGTAACTGTCATGCAAATAACTGCCGGTCTCAAGGTAATTGACCGTAATTAACATAAACACATTTATCGACACTTAAATGAACACATTTAACATCTCCGGGCTTCCATGCATAACCTACAAACAACTGATGAGGACCTTTGGAGCATCTACATTTTAAAAAGTCTAACAAATCTATTTAATATGGGCTACACCAGGGGCCACATTTGGTCTTCAACGATGTCCAGAGGGTCTCACTGAAAATGTGTTATATATCCTTGCTATCAAAATTTGCAAAAAATAGTCATCTATCCATCATTTTTGGGGAATTTTCGAGTGATTATTAGTGAGCTGGACAGTCAAGAAAATGTATGAATGTAGGTCGGTGGTGGTCGGTGCCGTTTAAGATGAGAGAGGATTAAAAAAAAATATTACAGCATAATGGATGACTGTCATTCATATTCCATTCACCCAGTTCAATGTAACATCAATAGGTTTTGGCTACTACATGATAATCTAATGTTCCCTATTCCCATCATGTTGCTACAACCTAGCTTTTGAATGAGAGTTTACAACGTAGGTGCACAGGTCGAGAGAAATTTGAGTAATCAAGATGACAGACATTGACACATTCAATACCGCCTTACACACACTTGCCTGTATCTAGTTGATCTAGGGTGTAATCATTAGTCCAATGGTTGCAAATGACAGTTTCTATTGGACAAATTCAGTTATGTTAATCCCTGTTTCATTCCGTTTGCTTCCGTTAAAATAAATGTTTTTCAACAGAATTGGCGGAATGAATACACCGCTGATCACACGCAAACACAGTTCACTTTCATAGCAGCTACATACAAACAGCATGAACCCTTTGATTGTTGTATATTTCTGTATTGCATCTACGCGCTCTCTTCCTCTCACCTTTTCCCTTCACTTTGTTGACTTCAGTGCACAACACAGAGCATCAGCTGTGTGTGACCAGGTGAAAAAAACTTTCCAACACGTTAGTAAACGCTACAGTTACACACTACAGTGTACAGAAAGAAGTTTAGCAGTTACACAGGCGAGCCCCGGTGGCAATAAATTCATAAAAACCAAAAACTCACCTTGAAGAGTTCCAGTGTTGGATAGCCATAGCCAGCTAACTAATATAGTATCCAACTCTGTTTGAGCCGGGTGTTTGAGTAGGCTAAGCTAGCTAGCTGCATTGGCTAGCTAAGTAAGTGAAAAGGAATACAACATATAGCTAGCTCTCTCTCTTGCTTCTCCTTCATTTTTGAATAAATTAATTTGTTAAAAAATGTGTTTAACTATTGTCTTTCTCTCTCTTTGAGTCAACTAGAATAGGGCTCCGGGCAGCCGAGCGGAAATGGAGGAAAACTCGCCTCCCTGCGGACCTGACATCCTTTCACTCCCTCCTCTCTACATTTTCCTCTTCTCTCTCTGCTGCTAAAGCCACTTTCTACCACTCTAAATTCCAAGCATCTGCCTCTAACCCTAGGAAGCTCTTTGCAACCTTCTCCTCCCTCCTGAATCCTCCTCCCCCTCCCCCCCTCCTCCCTCTCTGCAGATGACTTCGTCAACCATTTTGAAAAGAAGGTCGACGACATCCGATCCTCGTTTGCTAAGTCAAACGACACCGCTGGTTCTGCTCACACTGCCCTACCCTGTGCTCTGACCTCTTTCTCCCCTCTCTCTCCAGATGAAATCTCGCGTCTTGTGACGGCCGGCCGCCCAACAACCTGCCCGCTTGACCCTATCCCCTCCTCTCTTCTCCAGACCATTTCCGGAGACCTTCTCCCTTACCTCACCTCGCTCATCAAGTCATCCCTGACCGCTGGCTACGTCCCTTCCGTCTTCAAGAGAGCGAGAGTTGCACCCCTTCTGAAAAAACCTACACTCGATCCCTCCGATGTCAACAACTACAGACCAGTATCCCTTCTTTCTTTTCTCTCCAAAACTCTTGAACGTGCCGTCCTTGGCCAGCTCTCCCGCTATCTCTCTCAGAATGACCTTCTTGATCCAAATCAGTCAGGTTTCAAGACTAGTCATTCAACTGAGACTGCTCTTCTCTGTATCACGGAGGCGCTCCGCACAGCTAAAGCTAACTCTCTCTCCTCTGCTCTCATCCTTCTAGACCTATCGGCTGCCTTCGATACTGTGAACCATCAGATCCTCCTCTCCACCCTCTCCGAGTTGGGCATCTCCGGCGCGGCCCACGCTTGGATTGCGTCCTACCTGACAGGTCGCTCCTACCAGGTGGCGTGGCGAGAACCGTCTCCACACCACGCGCTCTCACCACTGGTGTCCCCCAGGGCTCTGTTCTAGGCCCTCTCCTATTCTCGCTATACACCAAGTCACTTGGCTCTGTCATAACCTCACATGGTCTCTCCTATCATTGCTATGCAGACGACACACAATTAATCTTCTCCTTTCCCCCTTCTGACGACCAGGTGGCGAATCGCATCTCTGCATGTCTGGCAGACATATCCGTGTGGATGACGGATCACCACCTCAAGCTGAACCTCGGCAAGACGGAGCTGCTCTTCCTCCCGGGAAGGACTGCCCGTTCCATGATCTCGCCATCACGGTTGACAACTCCATTGTGTCCTCCTCCCAGAGCGCTAAGAACCTTGGCGTGATCCTGGACAACACCCTGTCGTTCTCAACTAACATCAAGGCGGTGGCCCGTTCCTGTAGGTTCATGCTCTACAACATCCGCAGAGTACGACCCTGCCTCACTCAGGAAGCGGCGCAGGTCCTAATCCAGGCACTTGTCATCTCCCGTCTGGATTACTGCAACTCGCTGTTGGCTGGGCTCCCTGCCTGTGCCATTAAACCCCTACAACTCATCCAGAACGCCGCAGCCCGTCTGGTGTTCAACCTTCCCAAGTTCTCTCACGTCACCCCGCTCCTCCGCTCCCTCCACTGGCTTCCAGTTGAAGCTCGCATCCGCTACAAGACCATGGTGCTTGCCTACGGAGCTGTGAGGGGAACGGCACCTCAGTACCTCCAGGCTCTGATCAGGCCCTACACCCAAACAAGGGCACTGCGTTCATCCACCTCTGGCCTGCTCGCCTCCCTACCACTGAGGAAGTACAGTTCCCGCTCAGCCCAGTCAAAACTGTTCGCTGCTCTGGCCCCCCAATGGTGGAACAAACTCCCTCACGACGCCAGGACAGCGGAGTCAATCACCACCTTCCGGAGACACCTGAAACCCCACCTCTTTAAGGAATACCTAGGATAGGATAAAGTAATCCCTCTCACCCCCCCTCCCCCTTAAAAGATTTAGATGCACTACTGTTCCACTGGATGTCATAAGGTGAATGCACCAATTTGTAAGTCGCTCTGGATAAGAGCGTCTGCTAAATGACTTAAATGTAAATGTACACTACTAACCACATTTTATGAACTGCAGTGCTAGATAGTTGTAGCTTATGCTTTCAGTACTAGATTAATTCTCTGATCCTATGTTCGGACACCATGTCAGTTCATGCTGCAAGAGCTCTGATAGGTTGGAGAATGTCATCCAGAAGTTGTCATAATTACTGTGTAAGTCTATGGAAGGTGGTGAGATCCACTAGCCTCCTAGGTTTCGTATTAAAGCTAATGTATCGAGAGGAGAACAGAAACTAGCTGTCCTCTGGCTACACCATGGTGCCACCCTACAGAGTGCTGTTGAGGCTACTGTAGACCATGGTGCCACCCTACAGAGTGCTGTTGAGGCTACTGTAGACCATGGTGCTACCCTACAGAGGTGCTGTTGAGGCTACTGTACACCATGGTGCTACCCTACAGAGTGCTGTTGAGGCTACTGTAGACCATGGTGCCACCCTACAGAGTGCTGTTGAGGCTACTGTAGACCTTTCTTACAAAACAGTGTGTTTTAATCAATTATTTGGTGACGTGAATATATTTAGTATAGAGTGCATTCGGAAACTATTCTACGTATTCTAAAATGGATTAAATATGAAACATTTTTCCTCATCAATTTTTACAAACCATTATGCAATGACTGGGTTTATAAGAACACATTTCACTAAGCACTGTAGGCTATGGGTTCTCCAACCCTATTCCAGGGGTCCTAGGTCTATAGGTTACGCTTAGAGTTATTGGGCCACTTGTAGTTGTGATTTAATGATATAAACCGTATACACATATAGGCCTATGGGCTAAGCTACATAATGCAAGCCACTATGATTTGGAAAAATTTGCAAAAAAATGCATGCGCCGTTACTTTCCCAAACGATGAGCATCATTCACATTCCTCATTTCATTTTGTATTTACACTTTCATAATGTTTACATATCCTGCATTACTCATCTCATATGTATATACTGTATTTTATACCATCTATTGCATCTTGCCTATGCTGCTCTGTCATTGCTCATCCATATATTTATATGTACATGTTCTTATTCCTTTGCTTACTTAGATTTGTGTGTATAAGGTAGTCGTTGTGAATTTGTTAGATTACTCGTTAGATATTACTGCACTGTCAGAACTAGATGAACAAGCATTTCGATACACTTGCAATCACATCTGTAAACCATGTGTATGTGACCAATAAAATTTGATTTGACTTTCATTTTTGTCTTTAAGTATATTAAGTAATACACACTGAGTGTACAAAACATTAAGGACACCTGCTTTTTCCATGACATAGACTGACCAGGTGAATCCAGGTGAAAGTTATGATCCCGTATTGATGTAATTTGTTAAATCCACTTCAATCAGTGTAAATGAATAGATGGGAGAAGACAGGTTAATTAAAGAAGGATTTTTAAGCCTTGAGACAATTGAGACATGGATTGTGTACAGTGAGAGAATAAATTATTTGTTCCCCTGCTGATTTAGTACATTTGCCCACTGACAAAGAAATTATCAGTCAATAATTTTAATGGTACAGCGAGAGACAGAATAAAAACAAAAAAATCCAGAAAAACACATGTCAAAAATGTTATAAATTGATTTGCATTTTAATGAGGGAAATAAGTATTTGACCCCCTCTCAATCAGAAAGATTTCTGGCACCCAGGTGTATTTTATACAGGTAACGAGCTGAGATTAGGAGCACACTCTTAAAGGGAGTGCTCCTAATCTCAGCTTGTTACCTGTATAAAAGACACCTGTCCACAGAAGCAATCAATCAGATTCCAAACTCTCCACCATGACCAAGACCAAAGAGCTCTCCAAGGATGTCAGGGACAAGATTGTAGACCTACACAAGGCTGGAATGGGCTACAAGACCATCGCCAAGCAGCTTGGTGAGAAGGTGACAACAGTTGGTGCGATCATTCGCAAATGGAAGAAACACAAAAGAACTGTCAATCTCCCGCGGCCTGGGGCTCCATGCAAGATATCAGTTGCAATGATCATGAGAACGGTGAGGAATCAGCCCAGAACTACACCGGAGGATCTTGTCAATGTTCTCAAGGCAGCTGGGACCATAGTCAACAAGAAAACAATTGGTAACACACTACGCCGTGAAGGACTGAAATCCTGCAGCGCCCGCAAGGTCCCCCTGCTCAAGAAAGCACATATACATGCCCATCTGAAGTTTGCCAATGAACATCTGAAAATGGGTATTCCAGCATGACAATGACCCAAAACAAATGGCCAAGGCAACAAAGGAGTGGCTCAAGAAGAAGCACATTAAGGTCCTGGAGTGGCCTAGCCAGTCTCCAGACCTTAATCCCATAGAACATCTGTGGAGGGAGCTGAAGGTTCGAGTTGCCAAACGTCAGCCTCGAAACCTTAATGAATTGGAGAAGATCTGCAAAGAGGAGTGAGACAAAATCCCTCCTAGGATGTGTGCAAACCTGGTGGCCAACTACAAGAAACGTCTGACCTCTGACTGCCAACAAGGGTTTTGCCACCAAGTACTTAGTCATGTTTTGCAGAGGGGTCAAATACTTATTTCCCTCATTAAAATGCAAATTAATTTATAACATTTTTGACATGCGTTTTTCTGGATTATTTTGTTGTTATTCTGTCTCTCACTGTTCAAATAAACCTACCATTAAAATTATAGGCTGATCATTTCTTTGTCAGTGGGCAAATGTACAAGATCAGCAGGGGACCAAATACTTTCTTCCCTCACTGTATTGTGTGCCATTCAGAGGGTCAATGAGCAAGAAAAGATGTAAGTGCCTTTGAACGGGGTGTGGTAGTATGTGCCAGGCGCACCGGTTTGTGTCAAGAACGGCAATGCAGCTGGGTTTTTCACGCTCAACAGCGTATCAAGAGTGGTCCACCACCCAAAGGACATCCAGCCAACTTGACACAACTGTGGGAAGCATTGGAGTCAACATTCAACACCTTGTGGAGTCCATGCCCGACTTGTTGAGGCTGTTCTGAGGGCAAAAAGGGGGGTGCAACTCAATATTAGGAAGGTGTTCTTAATGTTTTGTATTCTCAGTGTATGTATGAAATTTGTTTTTAGTTAATGGGCCATTAAATCATCAGTGTTCATACGCTGGTTTGTTTCAATATCTATGTTTTTGCATGTTCATTGATTGATTAATTCATATTATGCTACTTAAATATAAATAAAAATGTTGTTAGCTAATCCAACCATTTTTACATTTAACACTCTCAGTGTTGATTTAACACTGTAGAATTTGCAGTGAACACCATAACAGTGTACATTTAACACTGACCTAGTTTGAACATTGAATTCTCTAAAGTATTAAATACAAGGCATTAGTGAACACCATAACAGTGTAACTTTAACACTGCGTTAGTGTAACATTTTAATGCCACTGGTGTTGGAAAGTATTGGTGTTAAAAGTGCAACACTTTGGGCCTCCTGGGTGGCGCAGTGGTCTAGGGCACTACATCGCAGTGCTAGCTGTGCCACCAGAGACTCTGGGTTCGAGCATGGCTTTCGACTTTCGTCTCTCCCGATCCCGGGAGTTGTAGCAATGAGACAAGATAGTAACTACTAACAATTGGATACCACGAAAAGGGGGTAAAAAAAGTTGTTTTTAACACTTTGAAAACTGTAAATTCAACACTTTCTGGTGGTTCTAATGTAAACACTTCAAAGGTGTGAAATGGAACACCCACCGAGTTCAATTTTCTGTGTGCACCTGTCGAAACAGGGAGTAAAAAGACAGGTTATCCTTGAATGGAGGACATTTTTCCATGGTTTATTTTCATGCCAGCCATGTAGGCTACTCTGGTTGTAAAGTGAAGAAATGTGCTTAATATTAGGAAAGTTGAGAAATAAATATAGTAGACCTAGCCTATAGAAATATGATGGGATCCTCCTCTTTTTAATAGAGGACATCCCCCCCAAAAATCACGCAATTTCATAGCCTATAGAAATGTTGCGCAACATGGGCTTATAGGAACACCTATTTAATTCCATGCATCAACCAGCTACGAGGAGTTGACTCTCGCTGAACAACGGGTGATCCTATTCCACTCAAACTCTGAATGCCAGGGCTCTCATTAAGTGTTTGATTTGATTTGCGAACACATTTGCATTGATGTCAGAGTAATTAGAGGGACTGAGTACCAGGCCATCAGCGACTGGCCATTAAATTTGGTAGGTAATACGGTCACCGTAAAAGCTCAGACACATCGGTAGGATTGTCAAACGCTTGCCTGCAACAGTACTTAGCACCTCTGAACAGAGTGTCGGCAGTCAATCTCTTTTGTGGTCACACAGCAAAGACCTTGGAAGTCATCAGTCTTGTTAAAATATTTCAAACCAGAAGGTGGCAGTAGCATTGTTTGGTATTGCGTATTGCGTATTGCATATGGTCTAGATTCCAAGTTATCTTTGCTGATGTTGCTATTTCGTAGAAAGCCCTTGTTGATACTAGCCAAATGGCCACAGCTACATAACTACCTAATGTTAGCATACTTGCTAGATAGCATGACATAGCTAGCTAACTAGCTAAGGACACTGCACTAGCTCGGCAGCTAACACAGGCATCTGTTTCATTGAAACTAGCTAATCCATTGGGATTTAATTATGATGTCAATACTAGCTACAGTGGTTAGCTAGCTTGGAGAAAGTATTTAGTGTTGTGTGCATTGCATTGCGTCTGTGTACTTAGCTAGCTACCATCCCATAGCCTACATTACATATGAAGTGTGACTGGCTCATCTGTGGATGTAAGGAGATGCCCTCTTTTTTCCTTTTGGGGGGTGGGGTTCATGCTCTCTGATTGGCTCAAGTTGTCAAGTTGATGGGCACTGACAAGCATTGCGATTCTACAAGTAGAATTGGTAGGTTCATCGCTATGGGTCAACACGCAGCAGGTACCGCTTTTGTTTTAGCAAGAGAAGGAACTGCCTCCCACTGCGATAAGTACCTATCAGCAGTCTATTTGCAGGGACGTTTTCAGTGTGGTTCATGCTTTACAGCCCTACACATGTACACACTCACTCTACAGATTAAATCAGCCCCCCACCAACCCAGTTAGTTTGTGTTTATATTTGTGTTTGTTTGTGTTGTTGCTATGCTGATTTCAGTGCTACTCTCTCTGTGTAGATAATCCTCTAATCCTGAGATAGGAAACCGAGACAATGTCATCAGTGATTCACTCTCCCAATGTCTGCTTTCCCCAGGCACATAGGAAAGAACAATCAAATCGAAAACACAGCCTACATGAAACCAGAGGGGTAGAGGGAGGGGAGAGAAAAAGAAGATGGAGGAGAGGAAAGAAAGAGAGGGACATAGAACAGAAAATGGGCAAGTGAGAGTCAACATAATTAATGCATGTACTTGTTTTGTTTCCGTGTTTGTCAACCCGTCCTCCCCTGGTGAAAAAGCCACAGGTTCTGAGAGAGGAACCAAACACACCCTACAAAGAGTTGACAAATATTTACAGTTTACACACAGACACAGTGTGTGTGTGCGCCTCAGCCGGTTACATGTGGTGCATGAGCGTGTGACCACACACGTAACCCCAGTGAGAGAGAGAGAGAGAGAGAGAGAGAGAGAGAGAGAGAGAGAGAGAGAGGGAGAGCGAGGGGGAGGGGAGAGAGAGAGGGGAGAGAGAGAGAGAGAGAGAGACAGAGAGAGAGAGAGAGAAGGGGGGAGAGCGAGAGAGGGGGGAGAGATCAAACACATGCGGTCATATGGTCTGAATTAGGGTGCAGTCCTCATGTTTCATTATAAAATCCAATAAAGCAGCTCTTACATAACACACACACACACTTAACACTGCTCATACACCACAAACACTGCACACATAAACATAACACACAGACATGTGTGGATGTGGTCGCAGTTGGGAACATTTTTTCCTACACCACAGTCCCACAGTGCAGCATGAGGTTCTGCCCCATGTAGGTTCCGTGTTAGGGGCTAATAGGCCCACCCACAAACAGGAAACGGAACATGTACACACACACACACCGACGCACGCAAGCATGCACGCACACACATGCCCAAACTTTATTACAGCTCACACAATGTCCCATTATAAGACGCTCTAACAAGCCTTAACATCCTGTTGGAGATCATGTGTCGGCAGTCTGATATTTTAATACTGTTATTTCCAGTGACACAGAAGGGACTTATTTCCTCATCCCAGCACACCTGACGGACACACCATCCTGTGTCTTGGTCCATCTGAAGTAAAAGGGTGGAAAACCGCAAAAGAAATGCTGAGTTGTCAAGCTCTCA